>NW_028154544.1:0-95000 GCF_965231275.1 Zosterops lateralis
CAGAATGTGTTCCAAAGCAGCTGGAGCTACCACGGGCTCCGGACAGGCTTATTTTCACTTGGAGAACACAGAAAACACACCAAGGTGCTGCTGCAAGCAAAGTTACAGAGGTTTCCCAGAGTGTTGCTTTTCTCGAGAAAAGAGCGCTTTACAGCGCTTTCTGGCTGCTAGAGACATGCAGAAAGAGCAAGTGTGGCAGAATGTGTTCCAAAGCAGCTGGAGCTACCACGGGCTCCGCACAGGCTTATTTTCACTTGGAGAACACAGAAAACACACCAAGGTGCTGCTGCAAGCAAAGTTACAGAGGTTTCCCAGAGTGTTGCTTTTCTCGAGAAAAGAGCGCTTTACAGCGCTTTCTGGCTGCTAGAGACATGCAGAAAGAGCAAGTGTGGCAGAATGTGTTCCAAAGCAGCTGGAGCTACCACGGGCTCCGGACAGGCTTCTTTTCACTTGGAGAACACAGAAAACACACCAAGGTGCTGCTGCAAGCAAAGTTACAGAGGTTTCCCAGAGTGTTGCTTTTCTCGAGAAAAGAGCGCTTTACAGCGCTTTCTGGCTGCTAGAGACATGCAGAAAGAGCAAGTGTGGCAGAATGTGTTCCAAAGCAGCTGGAGCTACCACGGGCTCCGGACAGGCTTATTTTCACTTGGAGAACACAGAAAACACACCAAGGTGCTGCTGCAAGCAAAGTTACAGAGGTTTCCCAGAGTGTTGCTTTTCTCGAGAAAAGAGCGCTTTACAGCGCTTTCTGGCTGCTAGAGACATGCAGAAAGAGCAAGTGTGGCAGAATGTGTTCCAAAGCAGCTGGAGCTACCACGGGCTCCGGACAGGCTTATTTTCACTTGGAGAACACAGAAAACACACCAAGGTGCTGCTGCAAGCAAAGTTACAGAGGTTTCCCAGAGTGTTGCTTTTCTCGAGAAAAGAGCGCTTTACAGCGCTTTCTGGCTGCTAGAGACATGCAGAAAGAGCAAGTGTGGCAGAATGTGTTCCAAAGCAGCTGGAGCTACCACGGGCTCCGGACAGGCTTCTTTTCACTTGGAGAACACAGAAAACACACCAAGGTGCTGCTGCAAGCAAAGTTACAGAGGTTTCCCAGAGTGTTGCTTTTCTCGAGAAAAGAGCGCTTTACAGCGCTTTCTGGCTGCTAGAGACATGCAGAAAGAGCAAGTGTGGCAGAATGTGTTCCAAAGCAGCTGGAGCTACCACGGGCTCCGGACAGGCTTATTTTCACTTGGAGAACACAGAAAACACACCAAGGTGCTGCTGCAAGCAAAGTTACAGAGGTTTCCCAGAGTGTTGCTTTTCTCGAGAAAAGAGCGCTTTACAGCGCTTTCTGGCTGCTAGAGACATGCAGAAAGAGCAAGTGTGGCAGAATGTGTTCCAAAGCAGCTGGAGCTACCACGGGCTCCGGACAGGCTTATTTTCACTTGGAGAACACAGAAAACACACCAAGGTGCTGCTGCAAGCAAAGTTACAGAGGTTTCCCAGAGTGTTGCTTTTCTCGAGAAAAGAGCGCTTTACAGCGCTTTCTGGCTGCTAGAGACATGCAGAAAGAGCAAGTGTGGCAGAATGTGTTCCAAAGCAGCTGGAGCTACCACGGGCTCCGGACAGGCTTATTTTCACTTGGAGAACACAGAAAACACACCAAGGTGCTGCTGCAAGCAAAGTTACAGAGGTTTCCCAGAGTGTTGCTTTTCTCGAGAAAAGAGCGCTTTACAGCGCTTTCTGGCTGCTAGAGACATGCAGAAAGAGCAAGTGTGGCAGAATGTGTTCCAAAGCAGCTGGAGCTACCACGGGCTCCGGACAGGCTTCTTTTCACTTGGAAGAACACAGAAAAGACACCAAGGTGCTGCTGCAAGCAAAGTTACAGAGGTTTCCCAGAGTGTTGCTTTTCTCGAGAAAAGAGCGCTTTACAGCGCTTTCTGGCTGCTAGAGACATGCAGAAAGAGCAAGTGTGGCAGAATGTGTTCCAAAGCAGCTGGAGCTACCACGGGCTCCGGACAGGCTTCTTTTCACTTGGAGAACACAGAAAACACACCAAGGTGCTGCTGCAAGCAAAGTTACAGAGGTTTCCCAGAGTGTTGCTTTTCTCGAGAAAAGAGCGCTTTACAGCGCTTTCTGGCTGCTAGAGACATGCAGAAAGAGCAAGTGTGGCAGAATGTGTTCCAAAGCAGCTGGAGCTACCACGGGCTCCGGACAGGCTTATTTTCACTTGGAGAACACAGAAAACACACCAAGGTGCTGCTGCAAGCAAAGTTACAGAGGTTTCCCAGAGTGTTGCTTTTCTCGAGAAAAGAGCGCTTTACAGCGCTTTCTGGCTGCTAGAGACATGCAGAAAGAGCAAGTGTGGCAGAATGTGTTCCAAAGCAGCTGGAGCTACCACGGGCTCCGGACAGGCTTATTTTCACTTGGAGAACACAGAAAACCCACCAAGGTGCTGCTGCAAGCAAAGTTACAGAGGTTTCCCAGAGTGTTGCTTTTCTCGAGAAAAGAGCGCTTTACAGCGCTTTCTGGCTGCTAGAGACATGCAGAAAGAGCAAGTGTGGCAGAATGTGTTCCAAAGCAGCTGGAGCTACCACGGGCTCCGGACAGGCTTATTTTCACTTGGAGAACACAGAAAACACACCAAGGTGCTGCTGCAAGCAAAGTTACAGAGGTTTCCCAGAGTGTTGCTTTTCTCGAGAAAAGAGCGCTTTACAGCGCTTTCTGGCTGCTAGAGACATGCAGAAAGAGCAAGTGTGGCAGAATGTGTTCCAAAGCAGCTGGAGCTACCACGGGCTCCGGACAGGCTTATTTTCACTTGGAGAACACAGAAAAGACACCAAGGTGCTGCTGCAAGCAAAGTTACAGAGGTTTCCCAGAGTGTTGCTTTTCTCGAGAAAAGAGCGCTTTACAGCGCTTTCTGGCTGCTAGAGACATGCAGAAAGAGCAAGTGTGGCAGAATGTGTTCCAAAGCAGCTGGAGCTACCACGGGCTCCGGACAGGCTTATTTTCACTTGGAGAACACAGAAAACACACCAAGGTGCTGCTGCAAGCAAAGTTACAGAGGTTTCCCAGAGTGTTGCTTTTCTCGAGAAAAGAGCGCTTTACAGCGCTTTCTGGCTGCTAGAGACATGCAGAAAGAGCAAGTGTGGCAGAATGTGTTCCAAAGCAGCTGGAGCTACCACGGGCTCCGGACAGGCTTATTTTCACTTGGAGAACACAGAAAACACACCAAGGTGCTGCTGCAAGCAAAGTTACAGAGGTTTCCCAGAGTGTTGCTTTTCTCGAGAAAAGAGCGCTTTACAGCGCTTTCTGGCTGCTAGAGACATGCAGAAAGAGCAAGTGTGGCAGAATGTGTTCCAAAGCAGCTGGAGCTACCACGGGCTCCGGACAGGCTTATTTTCACTTGGAGAACACAGAAAACACACCAAGGTGCTGCTGCAAGCAAAGTTACAGAGGTTTCCCAGAGTGTTGCTTTTCTCGAGAAAAGAGCGCTTTACAGCGCTTTCTGGCTGCTAGAGACATGCAGAAAGAGCAAGTGTGGCAGAATGTGTTCCAAAGCAGCTGGAGCTACCACGGGCTCCGGACAGGCTTATTTTCACTTGGAGAACACAGAAAACACACCAAGGTGCTGCTGCAAGCAAAGTTACAGAGGTTTCCCAGAGTGTTGCTTTTCTCGAGAAAAGAGCGCTTTACAGCGCTTTCTGGCTGCTAGAGACATGCAGAAAGAGCAAGTGTGGCAGAATGTGTTCCAAAGCAGCTGGAGCTACCACGGGCTCCGGACAGGCTTATTTTCACTTGGAGAACACAGAAAACACACCAAGGTGCTGCTGCAAGCAAAGTTACAGAGGTTTCCCAGAGTGTTGCTTTTCTCGAGAAAAGAGCGCTTTACAGCGCTTTCTGGCTGCTAGAGACATGCAGAAAGAGCAAGTGTGGCAGAATGTGTTCCAAAGCAGCTGGAGCTACCACGGGCTCCGGACAGGCTTATTTTCACTTGGAGAACACAGAAAACACACCAAGGTGCTGCTGCAAGCAAAGTTACAGAGGTTTCCCAGAGTGTTGCTTTTCTCGAGAAAAGAGCGCTTTACAGCGCTTTCTGGCTGCTAGAGACATGCAGAAAGAGCAAGTGTGGCAGAATGTGTTCCAAAGCAGCTGGAGCTACCACGGGCTCCGGACAGGCTTATTTTCACTTGGAGAACACAGAAAACCCACCAAGGTGCTGCTGCAAGCAAAGTTACAGAGGTTTCCCAGAGTGTTGCTTTTCTCGAGAAAAGAGCGCTTTACAGCGCTTTCTGGCTGCTAGAGACATGCAGAAAGAGCAAGTGTGGCAGAATGTGTTCCAAAGCAGCTGGAGCTACCACGGGCTCCGGACAGGCTTATTTTCACTTGGAGAACACAGAAAACACACCAAGGTGCTGCTGCAAGCAAAGTTACACAAGTCCCCAGAGTGTTGCTTTTCTCGAGAAAAGAGCGCTTTACAGCGCTTTCTGGCTGCTAGAGACATGCAGAAAGAGCAAGTGTGGCAGAATGTGTTCCAAAGCAGCTGGAGCTACCACGGGCTCCGGACAGGCTTATTTTCACTTGGAGAACACAGAAAACACACCAAGGTGCTGCTGCAAGCAAAGTTACAGAGGTTTCCCAGAGTGTTGCTTTTCTCGAGAAAAGAGCGCTTTACAGCGCTTTCTGGCTGCTAGAGACATGCAGAAAGAGCAAGTGTGGCAGAATGTGTTCCAAAGCAGCTGGAGCTACCACGGGCTCCGGACAGGCTTATTTTCACTTGGAGAACACAGAAAACACACCAAGGTGCTGCTGCAAGCAAAGTTACAGAGGTTTCCCAGAGTGTTGCTTTTCTCGAGAAAAGAGCGCTTTACAGCGCTTTCTGGCTGCTAGAGACATGCAGAAAGAGCAAGTGTGGCAGAATGTGTTCCAAAGCAGCTGGAGCTACCACGGGCTCCGGACAGGCTTCTTTTCACTTGGAGAACACAGAAAACACACCAAGGTGCTGCTGCAAGCAAAGTTACAGAGGTTTCCCAGAGTGTTGCTTTTCTCGAGAAAAGAGCGCTTTACAGCGCTTTCTGGCTGCTAGAGACATGCAGAAAGAGCAAGTGTGGCAGAATGTGTTCCAAAGCAGCTGGAGCTACCACGGGCTCCGGACAGGCTTATTTTCACTTGGAGAACACAGAAAACACACCAAGGTGCTGCTGCAAGCAAAGTTACAGAGGTTTCCCAGAGTGTTGCTTTTCTCGAGAAAAGAGCGCTTTACAGCGCTTTCTGGCTGCTAGAGACATGCAGAAAGAGCAAGTGTGGCAGAATGTGTTCCAAAGCAGCTGGAGCTACCACGGGCTCCGGACAGGCTTATTTTCACTTGGAGAACACAGAAAACACACCAAGGTGCTGCTGCAAGCAAAGTTACAGAGGTTTCCCAGAGTGTTGCTTTTCTCGAGAAAAGAGCGCTTTACAGCGCTTTCTGGCTGCTAGAGACATGCAGAAAGAGCAAGTGTGGCAGAAGAATGTGTTCCAAAGCAGCTGGAGCTACCACGGGCTCCGGACAGGCTTATTTTCACTTGGAGAACACAGAAAACACACCAAGGTGCTGCTGCAAGCAAAGTTACAGAGGTTTCCCAGAGTGTTGCTTTTCTCGAGAAAAGAGCGCTTTACAGCGCTTTCTGGCTGCTAGAGACATGCAGAAAGAGCAAGTGTGGCAGAATGTGTTCCAAAGCAGCTGGAGCTACCACGGGCTCCGGACAGGCTTATTTTCACTTGGAGAACACAGAAAACACACCAAGGTGCTGCTGCAAGCAAAGTTACAGAGGTTTCCCAGAGTGTTGCTTTTCTCGAGAAAAGAGCGCTTTACAGCGCTTTCTGGCTGCTAGAGACATGCAGAAAGAGCAAGTGTGCAGAATGTGTTCCAAAGCAGCTGGAGCTACCACGGGCTCCGGACAGGCTTCTTTTCACTTGGAGAACACAGAAAACACACCAAGGTGCTGCTGCAAGCAAAGTTACAGAGGTTTCCCAGAGTGTTGCTTTTCTCGAGAAAAGAGCGCTTTACAGCGCTTTCTGGCTGCTAGAGACATGCAGAAAGAGCAAGTGTGGCAGAATGTGTTCCAAAGCAGCTGGAGCTACCACGGGCTCCGGACAGGCTTATTTTCACTTGGAGAACACAGAAAACACACCAAGGTGCTGCTGCAAGCAAAGTTACAGAAGTCCCCTGAGTGTTGCTTTTCTCGAGAAAAGAGCGCTTTACAGCGCTTTCTGGCTGCTAGAGACATGCAGAAAGAGCAAGTGTGGCAGAATGTGTTCCAAAGCAGCTGGAGCTACCACGGGCTCCGGACAGGCTTATTTTCACTTGGAGAACACAGAAAACACACCAAGGTGCTGCTGCAAGCAAAGTTACAGAGGTTTCCCAGAGTGTTGCTTTTCTCGAGAAAAGAGCGCTTTACAGCGCTTTCTGGCTGCTAGAGACATGCAGAAAGAGCAAGTGTGGCAGAATGTGTTCCAAAGCAGCTGGAGCTACCACGGGCTCCGGACAGGCTTATTTTCACTTGGAGAACACAGAAAACACACCAAGGTGCTGCTGCAAGCAAAGTTACAGAGGTTTCCCAGAGTGTTGCTTTTCTCGAGAAAAGAGCGCTTTACAGCGCTTTCTGGCTGCTAGAGACATGCAGAAAGAGCAAGTGTGGCAGAATGTGTTCCAAAGCAGCTGGAGCTACCACGGGCTCCGGACAGGCTTATTTTCACTTGGAGAACACAGAAAACACACCAAGGTGCTGCTGCAAGCAAAGTTACAGAGGTTTCCCAGAGTGTTGCTTTTCTCGAGAAAAGAGCGCTTTACAGCGCTTTCTGGCTGCTAGAGACATGCAGAAAGAGCAAGTGTGGCAGAATGTGTTCCAAAGCAGCTGGAGCTACCACGGGCTCCGGACAGGCTTATTTTCACTTGGAGAACACAGAAAACACACCAAGGTGCTGCTGCAAGCAAAGTTACAGAGGTTTCCCAGAGTGTTGCTTTTCTCGAGAAAAGAGCGCTTTACAGCGCTTTCTGGCTGCTAGAGACATGCAGAAAGAGCAAGTGTGGCAGAATGTGTTCCAAAGCAGCTGGAGCTACCACGGGCTCCGGACAGGCTTATTTTCACTTGGAGAACACAGAAAACCCACCAAGGTGCTGCTGCAAGCAAAGTTACAGAGGTTTCCCAGAGTGTTGCTTTTCTCGAGAAAAGAGCGCTTTACAGCGCTTTCTGGCTGCTAGAGACATGCAGAAAGAGCAAGTGTGGCAGAATGTGTTCCAAAGCAGCTGGAGCTACCACGGGCTCCGGACAGGCTTATTTTCACTTGGAGAACACAGAAAACACACCAAGGTGCTGCTGCAAGCAAAGTTACACAAGTCCCCCTGAGTGTTGCTTTTCTCGAGAAAAGAGCGCTTTACAGCGCTTTCTGGCTGCTAGAGACATGCAGAAAGAGCAAGTGTGGCAGAATGTGTTCCAAAGCAGCTGGAGCTACCACGGGCTCCGGACAGGCTTATTTTCACTTGGAGAACACAGAAAACACACCAAGGTGCTGCTGCAAGCAAAGTTACAGAGGTTTCCCAGAGTGTTGCTTTTCTCGAGAAAAGAGCGCTTTACAGCGCTTTCTGGCTGCTAGAGACATGCAGAAAGAGCAAGTGTGGCAGAATGTGTTCCAAAGCAGCTGGAGCTACCACGGGCTCCGGACAGGCTTATTTTCACTTGGAGAACACAGAAAACACACCAAGGTGCTGCTGCAAGCAAAGTTACAGAGGTTTCCCAGAGTGTTGCTTTTCTCGAGAAAAGAGCGCTTTACAGCGCTTTCTGGCTGCTAGAGACATGCAGAAAGAGCAAGTGTGGCAGAATGTGTTCCAAAGCAGCTGGAGCTACCACGGGCTCCGGACAGGCTTCTTTTCACTTGGAGAACACAGAAAACACACCAAGGTGCTGCTGCAAGCAAAGTTACAGAGGTTTCCCAGAGTGTTGCTTTTCTCGAGAAAAGAGCGCTTTACAGCGCTTTCTGGCTGCTAGAGACATGCAGAAAGAGCAAGTGTGGCAGAATGTGTTCCAAAGCAGCTGGAGCTACCACGGGCTCCGGACAGGCTTATTTTCACTTGGAGAACACAGAAAACACACCAAGGTGCTGCTGCAAGCAAAGTTACAGAGGTTTCCCAGAGTGTTGCTTTTCTCGAGAAAAGAGCGCTTTACAGCGCTTTCTGGCTGCTAGAGACATGCAGAAAGAGCAAGTGTGGCAGAATGTGTTCCAAAGCAGCTGGAGCTACCACGGGCTCCGGACAGGCTTATTTTCACTTGGAGAACACAGAAAACACACCAAGGTGCTGCTGCAAGCAAAGTTACAGAGGTTTCCCAGAGTGTTGCTTTTCTCGAGAAAAGAGCGCTTTACAGCGCTTTCTGGCTGCTAGAGACATGCAGAAAGAGCAAGTGTGGCAGAATGTGTTCCAAAGCAGCTGGAGCTACCACGGGCTCCGGACAGGCTTATTTTCACTTGGAGAACACAGAAAACACACCAAGGTGCTGCTGCAAGCAAAGTTACAGAGGTTTCCCAGAGTGTTGCTTTTCTCGAGAAAAGAGCGCTTTACAGCGCTTTCTGGCTGCTAGAGACATGCAGAAAGAGCAAGTGTGGCAGAATGTGTTCCAAAGCAGCTGGAGCTACCACGGGCTCCGGACAGGCTTCTTTTCACTTGGAGAACACAGAAAACACACCAAGGTGCTGCTGCAAGCAAAGTTACAGAGGTTTCCCAGAGTGTTGCTTTTCTCGAGAAAAGAGCGCTTTACAGCGCTTTCTGGCTGCTAGAGACATGCAGAAAGAGCAAGTGTGGCAGAATGTGTTCCAAAGCAGCTGGAGCTACCACGGGCTCCGGACAGGCTTATTTTCACTTGGAGAACACAGAAAACACACCAAGGTGCTGCTGCAAGCAAAGTTACAGAGGTTTCCCAGAGTGTTGCTTTTCTCGAGAAAAGAGCGCTTTACAGCGCTTTCTGGCTGCTAGAGACATGCAGAAAGAGCAAGTGTGGCAGAATGTGTTCCAAAGCAGCTGGAGCTACCACGGGCTCCGGACAGGCTTATTTTCACTTGGAGAACACAGAAAACACACCAAGGTGCTGCTGCAAGCAAAGTTACAGAGGTTTCCCAGAGTGTTGCTTTTCTCGAGAAAAGAGCGCTTTACAGCGCTTTCTGGCTGCTAGAGACATGCAGAAAGAGCAAGTGTGGCAGAATGTGTTCCAAAGCAGCTGGAGCTACCACGGGCTCCGGACAGGCTTATTTTCACTTGGAGAACACAGAAAACACACCAAGGTGCTGCTGCAAGCAAAGTTACAGAGGTTTCCCAGAGTGTTGCTTTTCTCGAGAAAAGAGCGCTTTACAGCGCTTTCTGGCTGCTAGAGACATGCAGAAAGAGCAAGTGTGGCAGAATGTGTTCCAAAGCAGCTGGAGCTACCACGGGCTCCGGACAGGCTTATTTTCACTTGGAGAACACAGAAAACACACCAAGGTGCTGCTGCAAGCAAAGTTACAGAGGTTTCCCAGAGTGTTGCTTTTCTCGAGAAAAGAGCGCTTTACAGCGCTTTCTGGCTGCTAGAGACATGCAGAAAGAGCAAGTGTGGCAGAATGTGTTCCAAAGCAGCTGGAGCTACCACGGGCTCCGGACAGGCTTCTTTTCACTTGGAGAACACAGAAAACACACCAAGGTGCTGCTGCAAGCAAAGTTACAGAGGTTTCCCAGAGTGTTGCTTTTCTCGAGAAAAGAGCGCTTTACAGCGCTTTCTGGCTGCTAGAGACATGCAGAAAGAGCAAGTGTGGCAGAATGTGTTCCAAAGCAGCTGGAGCTACCACGGGCTCCGGACAGGCTTCTTTTCACTTGGAGAACACAGAAAACACACCAAGGTGCTGCTGCAAGCAAAGTTACAGAGGTTTCCCAGAGTGTTGCTTTTCTCGAGAAAAGAGCGCTTTACAGCGCTTTCTGGCTGCTAGAGACATGCAGAAAGAGCAAGTGTGGCAGAATGTGTTCCAAAGCAGCTGGAGCTACCACGGGCTCCGGACAGGCTTCTTTTCACTTGGAGAACACAGAAAACACACCAAGGTGCTGCTGCAAGCAAAGTTACAGAGGTTTCCCAGAGTGTTGCTTTTCTCGAGAAAAGAGCGCTTTACAGCGCTTTCTGGCTGCTAGAGACATGCAGAAAGAGCAAGTGTGGCAGAATGTGTTCCAAAGCAGCTGGAGCTACCACGGGCTCCGGACAGGCTTATTTTCACTTGGAGAACACAGAAAACACACCAAGGTGCTGCTGCAAGCAAAGTTACAGAGGTTTCCCAGAGTGTTGCTTTTCTCGAGAAAAGAGCGCTTTACAGCGCTTTCTGGCTGCTAGAGACATGCAGAAAGAGCAAGTGTGGCAGAATGTGTTCCAAAGCAGCTGGAGCTACCACGGGCTCCGGACAGGCTTATTTTCACTTGGAGAACACAGAAAACACACCAAGGTGCTGCTGCAAGCAAAGTTACAGAGGTTTCCCAGAGTGTTGCTTTTCTCGAGAAAAGAGCGCTTTACAGCGCTTTCTGGCTGCTAGAGACATGCAGAAAGAGCAAGTGTGGCAGAATGTGTTCCAAAGCAGCTGGAGCTACCACGGGCTCCGGACAGGCTTATTTTCACTTGGAGAACACAGAAAACACACCAAGGTGCTGCTGCAAGCAAAGTTACAGAGGTTTCCCAGAGTGTTGCTTTTCTCGAGAAAAGAGCGCTTTACAGCGCTTTCTGGCTGCTAGAGACATGCAGAAAGAGCAAGTGTGGCAGAATGTGTTCCAAAGCAGCTGGAGCTACCACGGGCTCCGGACAGGCTTATTTTCACTTGGAGAACACAGAAAACACACCAAGGTGCTGCTGCAAGCAAAGTTACAGAGGTTTCCCAGAGTGTTGCTTTTCTCGAGAAAAGAGCGCTTTACAGCGCTTTCTGGCTGCTAGAGACATGCAGAAAGAGCAAGTGTGGCAGAATGTGTTCCAAAGCAGCTGGAGCTACCACGGGCTCCGGACAGGCTTATTTTCACTTGGAGAACACAGAAAACACACCAAGGTGCTGCTGCAAGCAAAGTTACAGAGGTTTCCCAGAGTGTTGCTTTTCTCGAGAAAAGAGCGCTTTACAGCGCTTTCTGGCTGCTAGAGACATGCAGAAAGAGCAAGTGTGGCAGAATGTGTTCCAAAGCAGCTGGAGCTACCACGGGCTCCGGACAGGCTTATTTTCACTTGGAGAACACAGAAAACACACCAAGGTGCTGCTGCAAGCAAAGTTACAGAGGTTTCCCAGAGTGTTGCTTTTCTCGAGAAAAGAGCGCTTTACAGCGCTTTCTGGCTGCTAGAGACATGCAGAAAGAGCAAGTGTGGCAGAATGTGTTCCAAAGCAGCTGGAGCTACCACGGGCTCCGGACAGGCTTATTTTCACTTGGAGAACACAGAAAACACACCAAGGTGCTGCTGCAAGCAAAGTTACAGAGGTTTCCCAGAGTGTTGCTTTTCTCGAGAAAAGAGCGCTTTACAGCGCTTTCTGGCTGCTAGAGACATGCAGAAAGAGCAAGTGTGGCAGAATGTGTTCCAAAGCAGCTGGAGCTACCACGGGCTCCGGACAGGCTTATTTTCACTTGGAGAACACAGAAAACACACCAAGGTGCTGCTGCAAGCAAAGTTACAGAAGTCCCCCTGAGTGTTGCTTTTCTCGAGAAAAGAGCGCTTTACAGCGCTTTCTGGCTGCTAGAGACATGCAGAAAGAGCAAGTGTGGCAGAATGTGTTCCAAAGCAGCTGGAGCTACCACGGGCTCCGGACAGGCTTATTTTCACTTGGAGAACACAGAAAACACACCAAGGTGCTGCTGCAAGCAAAGTTACAGAGGTTTCCCAGAGTGTTGCTTTTCTCGAGAAAAGAGCGCTTTACAGCGCTTTCTGGCTGCTAGAGACATGCAGAAAGAGCAAGTGTGGCAGAATGTGTTCCAAAGCAGCTGGAGCTACCACGGGCTCCGGACAGGCTTATTTTCACTTGGAGAACACAGAAAACACACCAAGGTGCTGCTGCAAGCAAAGTTACAGAGGTTTCCCAGAGTGTTGCTTTTCTCGAGAAAAGAGCGCTTTACAGCGCTTTCTGGCTGCTAGAGACATGCAGAAAGAGCAAGTGTGGCAGAATGTGTTCCAAAGCAGCTGGAGCTACCACGGGCTCCGGACAGGCTTATTTTCACTTGGAGAACACAGAAAACACACCAAGGTGCTGCTGCAAGCAAAGTTACAGAAGTCCCCCTGAGTGTTGCTTTTCTCGAGAAAAGAGCGCTTTACAGTGCTTTCTGGCTGCTAGAGACATGCAGAAAGAGCAAGTGTGGCAGAATGTGTTCCAAAGCAGCTGGAGCTACCACGGGCTCCGGACAGGCTTATTTTCACTTGGAGAACACAGAAAACACACCAAGGTGCTGCTGCAAGCAAAGTTACAGAGGTTTCCAAGAGTGTTGCTTTTCTCGAGAAAAGAGCGCTTTACAGCGCTTTCTGGCTGCTAGAGACATGCAGAAAGAGCAAGTGTGGCAGAATGTGTTCCAAAGCAGCTGGAGCTACCACGGGCTCCGGACAGGCTTCTTTTCACTTGGAGAACACAGAAAACACACCAAGGTGCTGCTGCAAGCAAAGTTACAGAGGTTTCCCAGAGTGTTGCTTTTCTCGGGCAAAAGAGCGCTTTACAGCGCTTTCTGGCTGCTAGAGACATGCAGAAACAGCAAATGTGGCAGAATGTGTTCCAAAGCAGCTGGAGCTACTTAAAAATGAAAACTACACGCTCAGGTTTGAACCCCTAAAGGGCATGGAATCACTCTCAATTTTTGTTGCATAAGGGCATGCAGATTGGAACAGTCACCTCCAGTGGCAGATGAATCCATTGTTTTCATTGTAATTGAATTCCAGTCCTTCACTTTATCAGCACAAAAAAGGAGAAAGGAAGTGTTTGCTACATTCTCAGCTTTAGTAAGATAAAAATTAAAAGAATCATCTGCAGATAATCCCTATCTCTTGCTAGCAATCCCATCTGGTATCCTGCTATAATTTCTGACCCATATATAAAGTCCAATTTGTAAGTGTCACAGCCAAGGATGAATGGCTTCAATGTGAAATATTTTTTTTAAAACTCAATTTCAATTGAACTAAGATTCTGCAATCACTGATGTGTTTATATGTGTCAGACTGCTGTCAGTCATTCCTTCCTCCAGATGACTATTGGAACCTCTTAGCCAAATAGCTGCCTAACTTCTCACAGGGCCTCCAGTCTCAAAGCACTAAAAATTTCATTAAATTTCTACAAATTTCATTAAAAGAGCTGGGCACGTTTAAGAGATTCGGTAACTTACTGAATTCAGTCAGTATGCCGCAGTATCTGCTTCACGCAAAACTCAACTACATTAGGCACAAAAATTGTCTGCGGATGTGGCATTACAGCCGAAAGCTCCAGCTAGGACCCACAGTATTCCAAACTGGAGTGTCCCACAATGGGATATTTAGCCATAAAAGCAAGGTTTCATAGTTACCACTAGGTCACAGAACAATATTCACAGCACCAGTTGAAGAAAGGAAGCAGGATGCAGCTTCAGCATGTTATTTTTCTCTCTTACCTGGCTGGTTGGAAGACTTCACTCCCACTGTATTTGTGCTCTTGCCCTGTCCCAGCAGGCAAGAAGATGTATTAGTTGTTCCTGTTGGACGGATGTTCTCTCCTGAAAACTTCTCAGATGTCCTGGTTACTGCAGTAACAGGAAGGTGGGGCATCTGTAAGGTGACTGCAGGGGCATGGGCTTCAGGGGAAGAAGGTTCCGACATCTGAAAACAGGTCAGTTCACGAGTGACTTTTGCCTGACCTGAATAAAAAACGGGAGAGAGGCAGAAAATTTGCTTGCAGATTTGTAACAAAGTTACAAGCCAATGTCCAGGCAACATTTTACAAATCATTGGATTTAATCCCCTGTGAAACATTGTACCATCTATGTAGCAGAAACAACCCTAGTGCAAGTGATCCTAGCAGCTATCAAACTTACTCTACGTGAATCTCAGCAGGAACAATGTCTATAGATCATTAATATACTAGCATTTGCATTCAGTGAGCTTCTCTTCCTCTGCGCAGCCCTCGCTCCCAATCTCCTGCCCCTGTTAAGGAAGCAGCATTTTTGTTCTTTTCATGGTTTTTCGAAACACTGTATGACTCTCTAAACTGGAGATGGTTAAGTCCTTCCTCCGCTGACGGATGATGGAAGTGGAGGGGTGACTTGCAAGATGTTTTGGATGCAAGACTACAATGGCACCCAGCATAGCAGGCCTTATCACTCGTGTCTCAAGTTAATGCAGCAGTAATAGCCTCTAATTTATGAAACATTATAGCACATGCTTTACAGTAAAGCCAAAGTTTTAACATTAAACTCGAAATTATGAAATAAAGTGTCGGCGCCACAGGACAATATCCATCCTGAAACTACAGCAAATTCTAACCCTTCCCAAATGTGAGATTTGCTCTATGACTGACAAGATCGTGTACTTTACAGGCAGTGATGCTTCATTTCATGCCCTGTTCCTACCTGATGATGAAGATCGATGCCCATTTTCAATGATGGAAGAACTAAACACTCTTCTAAACTCAGGTTTCTGGTGGTCATCCAGGTCTACGCTCTGTCAGAACAGACAACAGACACGGCAACTAAATTTCAAACGGCAACAAAAGTGAGAAGAGTATCCAGAAACACCTGCCAAGAACAGATCTTCCTCATGCAAGTGACCTCAAAATAAGAAAGGAACAATTACCTAACCCCAGGAGCCAAGGCTGCATACAAAACATTGGCAATGCATAACTTAAATCAATCTTCACACACTTGTCCTTAACAGACCCCAAGCACCTAGGAGGTGTTATCTTTTATTAGATAAAGGTATCACCATCCACTGTGATGGTGATAAACAGAAGACCTTGTGTAACAGTGGAGAAATTGATTGAGATTGCCTGGAATACTGCTCTGCATTTTTTTTTCTATTTGCTGCAGAAAGAAATTACACTGTGAAAACATATTGTACAAGCATTACAAAGTAATTCCAGTCCTAGCACATTACATATTATATTATAATCTGTAACTTCTGTAAGGATAACTTTTTTTTCCTGGGAAAAGCATAAATTTTCCTCATAATGTCTGTCAATATAATTCCAGAAAAATCAGCCAGGAATTTTTTCATGGGTTTAGTGGGAAGTTGCCGTTTTGTTTTTTGGGTTTTGTTTGAGTTTTTTGGCTGGCTGGGCTGGGGGTTTTTGGGGGGTTGAAGCGGAACATTAAACCACAAGAAACTGCGCAATTTTTGGCTGCATAACTAAAGGAAGAAGAAAACTGCTTCACGGATGCATGATTACTGCAGTTAAGTTTCCAAGAAGCAGGAGCTACAATTAGTAGTGAGAAATTCTCCAACACGCAGTTCACAAAAAGTCTCATTGATTGTGTAGTTGCATCAACATGTTTTAAATTCTGGAAAAAACCCAACTATTTTGAAACTTTTGTATTTATCAAGAAAATGGTACTATGTGAGAATACATTCAGTTATCACTAGCTGCCAGGATTGAGAGAATTACAACAAATACTAGTTATAGAAACCATGCAGAGTCAGGACTTCGGAGCTTTTATTGCTGCATTTAGCGCAATTGAGATCCCAGTCAACAATTACTGCCCATATTCACAACTGAAATGTAAAGCATAGCTAATGCAGCTCCCTAGAATCTACCCATGGTATACAGTTAGAACCGTTTAGCCATTCATGTCAGCCATTATGACCTGAATGTGAAGAATGCCTGTGCAGGCTGTAAACATCAATCTACTTTTATAAGCTGGGGAGGTGTGGGTGAGTAAAATCGTCAAACGACATAGTCATTGCAAAGGTCACGCAGCATTCTACACACTGCACTGGCTTTCTAATGCAATGACAAGTCCTGCATTACCTTATTTCATGCAAACCCGACCGCTATGGTTTGGCTAACGGTGCCAAAAGATAAACTGATACCAGGCTGGAGGATGGGGAAGAAGGCCCACGTGCTGACAGAACAGTGGGATCAGATTCTGATGTGCATTTAGTGGTGTCAGGCTGAAGTACTTTCAAAATCCACTTTGGAGATGCCAAGATTCTGACAAACCCATGTGTTTAGCAACACTTCTATCAGGGGTGGTCACATAGATTATAAATAGCAGAGTGATAACTACATATATCTGTACTTCATAATAAAAAGCACTCATTTGTACAACTCATGTGACAACAACACGAAGAACTGGTCAAGTTGAAGAAAAGAAAGTGAACACTAATATTTCAGATGCCTTATCCAAGCCTGCTTGCAGAACTAATCTCTGTGTAGCTCAGATCTCCACGTAATGGATGATAAGACTTTCCATAGTTGTAGGGCTGCTGGAATTCCTTCTTTGCTGCAAAGAAGTATAAACTTTGGAGATCCATAACCGGAAGCTGCAATTATTGCAAGCCAGTGGCAAAAACTCAACACGTTCAGAAAAAGTAAGCGCCAGATCACAAGATTAGAAACAAAAGAAATATCACTTATTTCCTCGCTGAACCTCTAAGGTGCATGTCTGTTATGTCTTCAAGATTTTGTCCACAACAAGGTCAATTTCTAGAAGGATGACAGACACAAATGATACTACTCTCTCAAATGAGAGATTTCAGTCATTCAGTGTCTTTCATAAAACCACCAGCTACCACAAGGGTCACAATAAAAGTCATCGGCTCTAGAAATGCTGTTTATCTAGGAGAAGTACATCCACAGAAAGGTTTGGGTCAGAAGGGATAGTAAAGATCACCCTGTTTCAACCCCTTGCCACGCACAGGGATTCCACGCATCAGATTGGGTTGCTCGGGAGCCCATTCTGGCCTCAAACACTGACAGGGATGGGTCATCCACAACTTCCCTGGGCAACCTGTGCTTCACCACCCTCTGAATGAACAGTTTCTTCCTAACAACCAATCTAACCCACCCTCTTTCAGTTTAAAACCATTGCCCCTCGTCCTGTTGCTATCTGCCTGTACAAAAACAAGTCCCTCACCCCCCTTTTTGTAAGCCCCCTAAAGTACTCAAAGGTCGCAATGAAGTCTCCCTGAAGCCTTCTCTTCTCCAGGCTGAACAACTCCAGCTCTCTAAGCTTATCTTTGCTGGAAATACGTAGGTCATTATGTACACCTGAGTCACGTCTTATGCAGTTACTCACAGGCTGACTAACTGCTGGGTGCCATTGGGTCACCAGGGAGCCAATGGGAAATACTCGTTTAGACCTTCATAGGTGGTCATAGCCAGCTATCTCTCTCTCTCTGCAGCTTTGACCACTGCAGGCAGACTCTCTGCAGCCGTCTGTCCAACAGACAGAAACTTCTCTGACGGTTTTAAAACAGAACACCCTTAAAGTACTTTTAGTCCTCCCTCTTAACAAAGGCATCACACTCAATCACAAAAACTACGGAAATATCATAACTTGCAAAGCTCCTGCCAAAATGTAAAATCAGATCAAGAACAACAAAAAAGATATCAAAACTCTTCTTTTGTAAGTGCTCAGTAGCTCAGGTATGGCTCCACGATCCAGATTTTCAAAACTAACTCTTCAAATATCTCCTATTTTCCACCTTTGTGGAAGCAGCTCTCAAGATTCTGGTCTAGTTAAGAGAGCTGAATTGAAGGCTGGTATCAAACCAACAGGAAGACTCACCTCCAAATCAGAACAGCTAATGGCCATTTAAAATTCCACCTAAACCAGCTTTTAGACCACTGTATAACAGCTTTCGAGGACATCATAGCAGAAACTGCCCAGATTAAAATTAAATGGAGATTTGTGTCCTTACTTCTGAACTATGCTTGGAACTCCCTGGATTCATTTTTTCCCCCCCAGTTAAATTACCATGAAAAAATCTAGCAATATTAGAAAATAATGGTTCAGATACCAAAGATGCTCAGAATCTCCAGTATCTAATTAATGCTGCATCAACCACACAGTAAAAAGGAATTCAACTGATAAATCTTTTCGGGAGCAAAAGAGCTCGTCTTGGTTTGCTGCTATTTCCAGGTCAGTATTATTTGCTTCTCATATCTCACACTTACGTAGAAGTATTTACTAAGATAAAAGTATCATCAGTTTTACCATAGATATTCGTGTTTCTGAAAACATACACAGTGCCATTTATGTTATTCCATTTGAAATGTTTTGGTCATATAACCAGAAACTGGAATCAACTGAAGGAACAGTGTTCATTACAGAGAACGCAGGTGACTGGCACAGCAACCAAAGCTCGCTCTTTTGCCATTTGTGTGCAGCCACATCAGAACCTGACCCACAAATTCATGTTTTCACTGCACAAATTTGGTGTGTATAGCTGTAGCGGCACCTCCCATAGTTCTCAGTACTGAAATTCCCTTTTGGTCAGCTCTGCTAACTTGGGAACTTCTCCAACCTAAATTGTTGGGAGGGCACTGAATAACGATCAGCACCTAATTGATCTTCCCTGAACCCTCAAAGCAAAGCAGGAGGGTACTCACACAAACAAAAGCTCATACTGAGCTTTAACATGGACACGGATACCTAAAGCTGGACATTACCGTAACATTGACGCGAGATTCTCCATACTGGGAAGTATACTAGACCGTGAAATGGAACGGGGAACAACAATCCCTTGTCCCTTCCGTATCACCCAGCTTACACCTATTCCTTGCAATATAAGCAAGCGTGGATAGCTCCGCAGAACAGAAAGGAAGCAGTCTATAAATTGTATGGATGGTGTTTACCTTTTTCACATGGGGGGAAAAGTGGCAGTTTCTACAATGTATCAAACGGCAGCTTTACCTTTTACCCAGAGGTAGGAAGCCCAATGTCCGCATTCACGGGTCAGTAGGAATGAAGAGGGTAGGAATGCAATACAGACTCTGCTCATTCCCAATTCTAGTGAATTTAATTTCCAAGCTTTTACTTTTTAACCCCAAGTCTGCATAGACCGCAGACCAGTTTTTTAAGCTTCAACAGTCTTAAACCCCCCTCAAGACATGCTTAACCAAGAGGACCTAAACAAGCTGTCTAAACAAGCTGTCATCTGTGAAAGCCAAGTCTCTGGTACCCCGGTTTTATGTGCCCAAATCACAGCGTACTGTCCGGTAGTACTCTCCTGGCATCAAGGTTTGCACAGGAACTCTCAACTCTTCTCGCAGAGACAGACACTGAAAAAGGATTACATAAAACATCTCAGTACCAGATGAGCTTTCCACTAAGTGGTGTTTCTATGCGCCACACGTTACAACGTTCTGTTACACTGCAGGAAGTTTTATCACTGGGAGGAATGACTGACTACGTCTGTGCGAGTTTAGCTACCACTGACCCCGCGTCGCAGAAGAGGAACTCCGTGTCCTTAAACGTTACCCCGTGCCAACGCAGTCTGGCAACAGTCGTGAAGTATCCTCTTATGCATGCCCTTGGCCCTCCCTCCTGCCGTCTCCCAGGCCGCTTACTTGGCTCTGGCCAGCGACCGCTAGCTTGGCACGACTGGAGAATGTGTCGTCGGCCGAACCTTGCTCCGGCGAGCCGGGCCCCACGGCCGCCTCGTTCACCCAGTCCTGCGGCAGCCCCGCCGACCGGCCCAGGGCCTCCACCTGCCGAGACAGGCGCTCCAGCTGTACCCGCAGGCGCAGGTTCTCCTGCTGCAGCTCAGAGACAGCGTGTGCCAGGGGGCTGGCGAGGCGCAGCACCTCCTCCACCTGCCGGCCTACCCCCTGCTTGAACAGCTGGATGTCCACATGGATGTCCCGGACGGCGCCCCGCAGCATGTCCTCATAGCGTCCCAGGCCGTCACAGACGGTCTGAGCCTCCCGGCTGTTCAGATCCTCGATCTCGCCGGCCATGGTGTCCACGGGCCGCAGGCTACGCGGGCAAGGACGGAGGGGCTCGGGAGCGGCCAGCGGCGGAAGCCTGATCGTCTCCCCGCTCGCCGCCGCCTGTCCTTCTCTTCGAGAGCTCCCTGTGCCTCCTGGCGGCCCTGACCCGGCCCCCGGCGCCGCCGGGCACGGCCCGCTCTCCTGGGGCGCAGGAGGCACAGAAGCGGCGCGAGTGGCGCGGCTGCAAGGTCCGCCCCGCTCCGCGTTCACTCCTTCAGAGGGGGAGATGGAATTTGGGGAGGCAATGGTGGAACAAGCCGGGAGAAGGGGCGGGGCCACGGGCTCATTCACAGCTGCCCAGGGACTTTAGGGCCCGAGAGGGCCGGGCGCTGCGGGCTGCGGTGTGGGGCCGCGGGAGCGAGACGGCACGAAGCGGGCGCCAGCGCCGGGCTGGGTGAAGGAAGAAGTGGGAGATGTGGGTTGGAAAGGAATAGGAGAGAGACAGAACGAGGGGAGGAGCGGTTAGTACCAGAGCCTTCCCAAGTTGCTTGGTCGATGACCATGTGAAAGTATGCACAGGCTGTCTCTTTCGCGGGAACTCGGGGGCAAAAGTAAAAGAGAAAGGTCTTTGAGGGCATAGAGACAGAAATGCACGCACATACACCCTTAGACAAACCGCCAAGTTGCTGCCCATGAAAGCGCAGAAACTCATAACCGGCATGTTCACACTTAAACGTTTCCCATACTAGGCTGCAATTCGATGGGCATTAGTATTGAGCTGCCAAGTCGTCTGGCAGATCCAATCTGTGTGCATGCGGGAAGAGACACATTTCTGCCAAACTAGCCAGAGCCACGATGCAGAATGCTTTCAAGCATATTCTTTACTGCAGCACAAGACAAAAAAAAAGCCTCACAGAAAAAAGGAATCTGAGAAATACTTTAAAGACATTTGTGTCATCAAGTAGCCTATATCTGTCAGCCCTCTATGTCAAATAGCTACAACTTCTTTGGTAAAATTAAACAGTTGGCAATAGTAGTTCTCTTGCAGCAGCAAGTAGCTAAGCCTATAAACCTGGAATATGCAGGGAAAGTTGTAGTTCTGCCCTAGTCAGTATGGGTAAAACCCTAAAGCAATAATAACATAATTCAATTACCATTAGCTCACAGGCAATTTCTTAGCATATACAACCTTATCTAAAAATACATATATGTGTGTGTGTTTATTGATCTTGGCAGCTCATAGTCCTAATAGTGTAATTCTTTGGAAAATACTCTTCCTGGATGGTAAATATTTCCATTTTTACAATATTTTCAATTACTAAAGAAAACTTACACTTCATCACAGAATAACTATCTAGTAGAAAATTCAGCTTTCTGATAAAAGGTGTTTTGAAAAAAAGTTTCCAACCTATTCTCAGTTAGGTCTAGCAGAGCCAAGCAAATCAAATTTTGTTGCTTCTTATAGCTGACAGGCAACTTTTCTGTGTCTTTTTACTCATAGCAGGAATTATCGTAACATTGAGATCACGGTGGCAGAAGGCAACAGAGTGTGCACAAGGCACGTGTCCGCAGATGTACGTGCAATCGCATACATCCAAAGGCAGCAATAGGAGAAGCCATTCCCTGATTTGTGCAAGGTATTCAGCTCCTTTGGCCCTGCTCGCTCACCACAAGAAGGACTAACGATCTCCGTTATACCTAAGGATGCCAAGCCCTGTAAAGGGTAACATTTAAGAGACAACAGCCGCTGCCATGGCTGCAAACTTTGTTTTCTCAATACTGATCTCGGGTATCTGAGACCTGGTCATCCTCTCCTTAGCAATCACTATCCGATCGTGTGTCTGACAGCGTTCCACAGGCTGTTCCAATTCTTTCCAGATCAGAGTTCTAGCTTTTCATGGCATAAAGCAACCCGATACTCTGGGATAGCTCCAGCTTACACAAAACTGCCAGCCAAGGGGAAGGCCTCAGCAGTAGGACTTTTTTTGTCAGCACCTGTCTCAAAGCTCTCTACTGCAGAAGAAGTGGAAAAAAAATCTACAGTCACTTCACCCAGACCAGTTCCTTATTCACACCTCCTCCTTAGCACTTGCTTCACCAAGCACAGCATCTTACAATGTGGTTTATTATTTTGCACAGCACTCAGCTTACCCCATCTGGAAAGAGGTGATACCACTTGAAATTCTGAGACCGGGGCAGAGGGGGGCAAAAAGGAGAAGCAACTGCAAAACTTATGGGGATCTGGTGCGCTGTGAGAGTGATTCACAGGCTAAGTATCTCTCGAGCAAATCTATTATTAGGAGGATCAAAACCTACTATTGTATTAATTCACTTTTGGGTTTTGCATTTGAAAGGAGTAGGATTGCCCAACACTATGCTATGGGAAGGCAACAGCACCCCGGCATTGTCCAGCTGGGATATTGCTGCATGTTTTCATGGCTGGGTTGTTTACCCTGTGGAGTTGCCAAAAGACGTACAAAACTCCCGCCAAAGCGTCCCCACACCAGCTAACTACAGTTCTCATTCTAAGAAACAACATTACCAAGCATCTGGAGACATTCGGGAATGCCAAAAGACCAGTAGCAGGACGTTTTTCTCATTCCTCCAGTGTAATCTTCTGCTAGGTACCCCACTATTTCACTTTGCATTGTGTTACAGAGTTCATCAGGGCTATTTGACATTTATCGGGCCAGGGCTAGGTGATGGCTTTCCTGTCATGATAATGATCGTTGATGATCTCCTCAAGCACCCTTCCTAAATACTCCAACACATTCCTGTGTACCACGTAAAACTCCCACAGCTTGATAGAGGCCTGACCGGTATGTCTGTCTTTTCCTGACTGGGATTCACTTTTTCCTGAATGGTCTGTTTTTCCAACTTGTTATTCTTCCCACTTGCTACAATCTGTCCCACTCTCTTGTTCTATAGCAAACTAATTCCATTATGCCTCCTTTTAGGAGGGAGATCCCAAGCGTTAAAACATGTTTACAGTCTGTCACAAACCCATATAAAATTGATACTGTGCCAAACAGAGAGCAGCCAGCTTCCTTCCTTCAACAGGAGACCTGTAGCCCTTGGCTTCTGCTGTGGCATTTTGGCCCACGTAACACAGGTAACGTTCATCGTATGGCTGACCGGACATAGCAATTGACAATACAGTCAGACATTTGCCAAGGGCAGCCACGTAATGATCCCGGTACAGCTTCTAAAGGGTTGGGAAAAACTTCTACTGCAGATAGAACCCTGACCTTGCATTAAGCTTAACAGAAGGAATGATCTGAAGCTCCTAATTGAGGTAAATATGCACATGCTGGTAATTTAAAAGTTAACAGGGCAAATTTCAATCTCAGCTATAATATTATTATTAATGTGAAATTATTCTTTCAATTCATGCAGTTACTTGATATTTACTGTTATCGCCCTAAAATCAGAATGCAGGCCTTGGTCTTAATTTTGAAGAGTGCCCGTACCAAGTACCGGATTTTTTTTCCTCCCTTGTGTGCCAGAAAATAAACAACAAAGGAAGGTGATCTATATGTAGGCTTACAAGAACATTCACAAAAAGAGGCAGAGGAAAACACTTGTGTTTTGCTTCATCAAAAATATTTTATCCCAACTGTTATTCATTATCAGAGCAATGAACACAGATGTGGAGAGCAGCAGTGGGCTCAACGGTTTGGCTTCAACTCTTTTAATATAGAGCCAAGCTCATAATCAATTTCTTTGATGCATATACTTCTTATTGCAAGCGGAAGGGGCATCACTAAGTTCCTTAAGAAAGCAAAGACTTTTTTCCTGTCTTTATAGACAGGACAGAAACAGAGGCATTTCCTGAGTGCTGTAACTCACTAGTCTACAGCACCAAGTGGTTAAACTGCTGAGTAAGAACTCCGCTTCGTACAGTTCTCATCTGGCTTTCTAGCGCCAGGCCTAAGCTTTGCCTCTCCGCTGCTTCCCTGAGTGTCCCGACAGCCGAGGCAGTGCACCTAGCCAACTGCATCTCTCAGCACCTTAAGCTATGTCCGTAAGCAAAGAAATATTTAGGACTTCCCTGACAGATTGAAGCCAATACAACTTCCTCATACTTCAACCCTAAAATGAGAGAAAATATGGGGACCTTTCATAAGCTTCTGGTTCAAAACTTTCCCATGAACATCAGCATCAAATCCCTCCAGAATCCTCCTGCCACCATTCCTCACAACAGGTTTAGAAAGGTGGCATTTCCTTCCATAATTTGCACAATTACGGCAGTTCCTTTACCCGTATATCCTGTACTGCTTGGTACAGGTTGGAAGCTTTGCTGCAAAATAACTTTGCAAGTAATAATCAGAAGCATTGAGATGCACGGCAGAACAGGAGGCATTTGACAAGTGTTATCCTGAAACCTGTGGAATATACAAAGCCTAGGTTCTCACCCTACTGTATTCCTAATGAGCTTCTTTATGGCATAGACCAGCACTGGTCTGCCCACACCAACAGTGGGCAGTTTGTGTCATGGGTAACAGCGGTATGCCTCTTTCTACATGGGAGCTTGCTTTCCCGTTGTGTTATTCCCATTGACAAATCAGAAGCTGTGTCAATGGGAATAACCGGTAGTATTTAGTACCGGTAGTCTGGACCTGAAGCATACCTTTCTTTAGAGTATATGCAAAGTAAACTAGGCCCTCATTTGAGAGATCATTGAAGATTTGCTAACATTCAGAAAGCTCACAGGCAGTTAGAGCCTGGCTCACACGGCCAAGGAACACGCAACTTTGTTCCGATTTGTTCCGAAGGTTTTTAGCAGTCAACAGAAATAGCGCTCGGTAAAGGTCAGCAACTCATCTTTCTAGACCTAATAACAATAACGGGCCCAGCAAGGTTGTTCTGTGATGACACCCGTGGTGATTTATGACCTACAAGGGGCTGTCTTACACCAGGGGCACACAAAATGCGGTAATGCTGGTTGCAGCTTGGAGGGGTTAACAAAACCTGCGGCCGAGGGTAGCAAAGGCTTTTCTGCCTTCGCTAGCTAATGTTTCCGTGTGGCTTTTAATAGGTTCCTTCTCTCACAGAGAACTGAGAGCCATTGAAGCCAACGAGTTTAGCGAGAAAGTTGTGAAAAGACCAGGAAGCTCAGCTTTTGATTATGACTTGCAAGTACACTTTTATGGCCTACAGGCAGTTCTTTTTTCATGTGTATTTTGTTGGCAGAAAGGAGAGAAGATGACAAAACTGGTAACTTGTGGACTGAATACCTTGGTTGGGGGAAATACAGGGCAGAGTCGCATGCTGGAAGGACTGCCTTCTAATTTTGTGCCACAGATGGACAGATGGAAAATTACTCCTGACAGCTGAATGCAATGTGCATTCATTACATGCAGCTTCCCCTAGCAAGCATGACACTGTAGCATCAGGAGCAAAGACTGAGCTGAAGAATTACCTGCTATCAATCAAATTACAAAAGGGTGAGGGGCAAGAAAAAAGACAAAAAAAACCCTAACCAAACTCTCCTCTCGTCTGTGCCAGGCAGGCCCATTAATGGGACTAGAATCTATGAGAGGCTGAAATAAAGTGAGCAAACTCATCCTCTGCACTTCATCAGCACAGCTGAAGAACTGATATGCAAAGAAACAGAACTAAAGGAAGAACAGGAGCACTGACGGCCAGGATGATAAAAGGATAAACTTGCCAGCTGTCACCAGCTGTCTTCCTACAACCCAAGTAGCTGTCAGTGAATCCTCTCTGGACATAGCACATGCTCCACAGATAGCCTTGTCAGTCACGGTGTGCTTCTAAGGGTAAGCTTAGTCTCTGACCATGTAACAAATCTTTTAAGAAAGGCAGTAACTGGCTCCAAATGAAAATTCCCTCCAGAGTGGAGACTGTAACTAAATGTGCAATGCAGAAAAGCCACTGTGTGAAGGACCCTTTGCTCACATGACAAACTCAAGGAGGCCTCTCTTGTAGAAATCTGGCAGTCAAGATAGATACACTAAAGATACGCTGAAAAGGCTCTTGGAAAAACTGGATTTAATGGCCCCATCAAGACTGTCCAGTACCAAAATAGGCCACTGACAGCTTTGGCTCAAGACTCTTGTTCAGACCTCAGTGCTTCTATAAGTCACAAGCCATTTGAACCTCTGCAGAAAGCTTGTTCCCCTCTCCTGTGGAACCACACTTCAGGTAGCACTTCCTCTGCCCACTCCTGAGGCTATCTAGCCTGCCTGAAAAGAGTAATGGCTGATCCCAGAATTACAGAAGGCAGAGACTGGAAAGGACCCTTTTTCTTCCAACCAGAAAGTCCAAAGCCATCAAAGAACCATTAAGTGAACACCTGAGCAATTACCTGAGCAGCACCTGGAGATGAGAGACCAGGCACTCCTGACTTCCAAGAGCTCCCAGAGCTGCCTTGCTACTCACCTTTAGCCTTGGACAGCAAGACAATCCTAGAGACAGAAATCCAGGTTCCTGCTGCTTCTGGAACGAGGCACCAAACAACTCCTGGCTGCTGGTGCCTGAACACAGCAGCAAAACCAGGATGCTCTTCCTTGGGCAACACTCCAGCCTCTAGAAAGCCAGGAACACAGGACAATCCTGCCTCTCCACTGGGGCATATAGATCCAGCTCCACTGCCATATGGACATTTGAGACAGGAATCCATAACCCTCTGTGAAATCAAATCACAGCCCCAGATGTTTTCCTGCTCGTGTCCTTAGCCCGTCACTTACCTTTCATAGGCTTCTGCCAAGTGCTTGCAAATGCTTTGCTTCTATCCAAAAAGATTAATACCACCTTATTTCAAGGTTTCAAGAAGTCACATCAAGTCATCTGGGTCACGTGTTCCACATCAGATTCTCCTGTAGAAAAAAAAAATATATTTTTCATTGCAGATCATTTCTTAAGCTCACAGGAACACCAGGATCTCACATATCCCCACAGAAATTCTCTCAATACCATTTGCTACTTCTCTCTCTACCAGGGCACCAACAAGTTCTGGGTCAGTTCTTGTTCCATGTTGGCCAGGGACCTTAAGAGATAAAAGAGGGCACTATTATTACTACTAATTACAGCCACAGGCTTTAAAATTTCCACAAATTACAAGCTTCTGGAAGCAGAAGCAGATATACCTCACCCTGCTGGAGCTGACTTGTCCATTCCCTGCTCTGCTCTCACAAACCCTTCAGCCTCGCTGCCAAACCCAGTGCTCATGTCCAGAGCACACATATCCAGAGCAGCCCCCAGTGCTTATTTTACATCCCCCCGAGCGTGGCCAAAGCCCCCCAAGTGCATAGGAACAACAAATCCTCACAGTGAACCAACAGCAGCACCAACAGGTTTAATCCATTCAGACAACAACTGATGCATTTCACTGCTGTGCACTGGCACTGCTCGGTGTGGGAGGGTCAACTGAGCTTCTGCACGTCCTGAAGGACAAAACATGAAAACAAAATTAATTCTTTCCACAAAACAAAAAGGCATAAAAATCATAAAAAAATATGCCCTAGAAATGCCCTCTTCATTTTGAAATTAGTGTCCTCGAACTTAAACAATCATTAAAAACAGAAAACACATGAGATGGACAAAAGCACCAGATAACGGACAAACCTTCAGGCTCACATCCTTCTGGAAAATGGTTTCTCCAAGTCTTTTCCCTCATTCCAAGCCCTTCTCCATCCTCAGGGATCACTGCACTCACCCCAAGGAGCTCACCAGGGAAAAGGAGCAAGTGGAGACTTGGTGGCTGCCCTGGGATCTCTCCTTGCACCACTCCAGGCAGTGACCAGTGACCGAGTGTTTTTCCGGTCCACAGTGGCAGGAGAATGGACACAGACACCAACAGGGAGAATGGCCTTATTTTACTATTAATGGGGAGGCAAAACAGAGGTAAAAGGACACATTTGGAAAAACAATGAGCTTATCACTCGCTTGGCTTTAACATTTCAGCAGGTCACAAATCACTGCAGGGACATTCAATCTCACGGGGAATACGATAAAATATGCTGCAAAGACAGGAACCTTGCACATGTTGATAGCAGCACATCAGCTACAGAGCATTCCAAACATTTGGAAGGAAAGGAACTGAAGTCTCCCAGCAGCAGCAAGTGCTGCTCGATCCCTTTAGGACAGAAGGTTACTCTAAGCCAGGACTAGAGAAAAACCCCACACATTCAAGGACCTTCCAGGGCTCTGTTCGTTTGCCCAAGCAATCCTGAGCTAGATGGAAATGTGCATCTCCCTACTCAAAGCAGCAGAGAACCCCCAAGGAGAAGCTCAGCAGTGTCCCTCAGCACTGCTACCCAAGATCACCTACAGGGACTGAGGTCCAACACCAGGGACTCTGAGGCTTCCTCACCCTCCATAGCCACACAGCAGCTGGGAATCCCCTGTCACAGCCCAGCCCTGGAGAACTGGGAATTCCCACGAGTGTGTCCACCATCAGGCAAAGAGGCTCTGGCCATGCCGGGACAGGGCCCAGGTCACACAGTTGCGGGCAATGAACGGGCTCACGCAACTCCCACTGCAGGCACAGCTGGGCTCAGCCTCCTCCTGGATGTGCCCAAAGCCTGGCCAGGGCTTCAAGAGCCACGCAAGAGCTGCCTTCGGCACTGCATCTCCCAACGAGGCCACAGGACTGATCTCGGGGCCCTGTCCGGCCTCTGAACGCAGGAAGGTCAAGCCATGCTTCACTAATGAGCACTGACCTAGTCCAGAACACTAATGATCCTGGCTATTTCACTACTGAGGGGATGCAAACACAACATCTGGTTTAAACCTTTATCTCCAGGTCAACTTGAGCTCAGGGCCTGTTGTTCAGGCCTTGGCACTTCACAAGTTATGGCAAACTTGCAGATGCCCAATACCTTGAAAAGGAAAACTTAAACTAGCAGAAATAACTCACATTACTCAAAAGCTGCCTCCTCTTCTAATAAGTACCTCTTACAAATTCTATAGTAACTTCCACAGAAATTTTATTATTCAAGTTACTTTATGAATCAACCTCAAAAGACTGTTTCTTCCTGCCATGTTCTGTCCCAGTTAAAGCCTAATTAATACATTCAGCATCAGACCCCAGCGAGACCCATGCACTGCAAGAGATTAAAGGGAAAAAACCAAGGTAGGCAAAGTTCTGTACCTTCCCCAAACAACATACCCCAAAAGTACGTGTCTCCCTCTCACTTGCAAAAACACCAAGGCTCAGCATATTCATACTCCCAGCATATTCCCAGCCGCCCAGAGGAAAAGGTCGTGCAATTCTAAGGCAAATTCCGACCAAGGCACGGAACAACGGGCTCTCAACCCAACCCCAGCTGCACCTGTTACTACCCACCATATAACGTATACCTCAATACAGTCCCACACACCATACCCTGCAGGGAAATAAATGAGGATAGTCTTACCGCACTAAAACAGCCCAGGGACACCCCACAGACCGCCCAGAGAGCTCCACACCGAGCCATAAACCCAGAAGCCTCTTCCGGGACCCTTTTGAAGCCCCGCCCGGCCCGCGATTGGCGGGCTCGCTCAGGCATGGGCAGCGCTGATTGGACAGCGGGCCCCAAGAACCGCCCCGGCCCCGCCCCGCCCCGCCCTGAGGGCCCGGGAGCTCCGCCCCTCCCTCAGCGCCGACCTCGGTTCCCCCCGGCCCCGGTTCCCCGGCCCTGGCACTGGCCTCGATCCCCCCCGGCCCCGGTTCCCCGGCCCCGCCCCGCCCGCGCTGAGGGCCCGGGGGCTCCGCTCTCCCTCGGTTCCCCCCGGCCCCGCTTTCCCCCGGCCCCGATTCCCCCGGTCCCGATCCCCTGCCCCGGCCTCCCCCCGGCCCCGGCAGAGATCCCGGCTCCGGTTCCCCCCGGACCCACTCCCCCACAGGTGTGAGCCACTAGGATGAGGAGGGGACAGACCAGGCTGTAATGGACAGTGGGAGCTGTAATGGATAATGAGGGGCGGTTCTGGCCGGGGACGGTTTAAGAGGGGGAGCCTCAGCTCGGTTTGGTATCGGCCGTGGGGTGTGAGGAGCTCATCCTGAGGTCTTGGACGTGGTTCATGGAGTGAAGGTGGGAGCACGTGGATTTGGAGCATCACTTTGGGAGGTAATGAGGGATAAGCCTTTATACCGAGCATCAGCAGAAGGTAAGCCAGTGTGGGTTTATAGAGGGGGCTTTGTTTCCTTTTCAGCTTTATCTTAGTAATCCCTCCCTGGTGCTCCTAGAAAAAAAAAGGAGTTATGGAAATAAAAGAAGTTGAAATTGCGAAAAAAAAAATTCCTCTTCTGTAGTTTTCTATGTTTGAACTGGAGGAAACTCATTTTCACCTAGAATTTTAATGAGTTGTGTATGTTTATGTGTTCTTTATTCAGTATTGGGTTCTTTGGTAGTATGTAGCATTTTGTTTGACTTTTTTGGTGTTATTTATTGTGTGCAACTTGGTTTTTGAGTAAAGATGATGTTATAGTGGATTTTTTTGTATTTGAGGTAGAACTAATTTAAGTAGCTTCTTTTTGAGAGGCTTCTGGTGTGTATTATTGGGGTTTTGTGTATTATATGTAGGGATTCAGGTTGGACAGAGCTAGTTTTTTCTTTTTTGTGGTTTTAAGGTGGTTTTTAATGTTTTATTGTGTAGTGTTATTTATTTTGTAGATGCCACATGATGAGGGAAATATGGTGTATTTATTTCATGTTGGGTTTCATAGTTTGCATGTTGTCCAGAGTATTTTTGAACTGAGTTTTGTTGTTGAACTGCTTTTTAGGGAAAATGTGTTTTTCAAGGGTATGTTTTCAAAGGTTTACAGTGGTGTAATAGGCTGTGGTGTGAGGTATGGGGGAGGTTTTTTTAGTGGTGGCTTTTATCATGGCAAGTGTGTTATGTTTGTTTTAGCGGCCTAGACACAGTGTGATGTAGGTAATTTTATAGGATTTATTAAAATTTATAATTAGATTATTGTTTATTGTATTATAGGGGGTTGTTTTTTTAGCGTGCTTGACTATGGTACATGTTTTATAGTTATGGATAATTTAGGAGATATCTTTGTACTCAAATGAATCTCTTGGTTTTGTGTGAATTTAGGTGGTTTGTTTGTTTTGATGGCTTTGAGATATTGTGAGTTTATTAGAGTAGAAATAATTTGTTTTGGTGCTGTTAATTTTTGATAGGTTAATGAATTTATATAGGTCAAAAGACATGGGTTTTCTGCTTCTTATTTGTTTAGAGACAGGTCTTTAAGTTGGGGGGGTTCTGAGTCTATATTTTGGAGGCTTTTTGAGGGGAATGGACATTGGGTTATCTTTATTATATTTGGTAGCTTGGCTATAAGTACGAAGACTTGGTACTTTTTTTGGTGGACTTTTGTTTGTGTTTTTGTTTCTAAAATTGATATATTTGTGTGGTCAGGGTAGTGCTGTTTCTGGTGTAACTCTAAGCCTCCATTATTGTTTGGGTGTTTCATGTCGTCCACTTGTATTACACTGAGATCCTCTCACCCGCCTGCCAACAGCCCTGCTGAGATCATCCATGGATGTTTGGTTTTCTTTATGGCACCTGACTGAGACAGCAGGAATTTCCCTGAGGCAGAGACAGCCTTCCTTGGCCCCTGATGTGGATTCTCATCCCTGAACATCCCAGAGATAAGTGAAGGGCTCAAAGCCACAGAGGGGGTGAAAGTGGGGTGTGGGTTGGGAGTCACCGGAAGGGATTTTTGGGTCGGGTTTGGAGATGGGGATGTCCAAGATGTGACCCCTTTAGGGCACGTGAAGGGAAGGTCTCACAGTGCTGAGGTGTGCAGGGCAGAGCAGTCCTAGGGCATGTCGTGTCACTTGTCTGTTGTGCACTCTGTGTCTGTTGTGTGTTTTGTTTTGTGTGTCTTTTGCCTTAACCCTTCAAGGGGTCTTTTGGAAACCCCAGGCATCGTTCTTAACATCTCCCTGTTCCTTGGACAGGCACTGATATCATTGAACTTTGACTCAGGTGCTCAGACACACATCAGAATCCATCTCTCTCCACAACCATCCAGGCTGGTGCCTTTCCAGGTCTTGTTCTGAGCTGTATCCACAGCTGTGCCCTGCTGTGATCCATTCTGGCAGATTAGGTCTTCTAAAAGTGCACAGCTCAGTGGAGGATTCTGACCGTAGGATTCTCGGGCATCCATCTCTGCCTTTCTTGGGATCAGTGATCCCATTGGCATCTTCTTCCTGCAGGGTTCTCTGAGCCTGGTCAGCTCTCCATCGGTCTGACCTTGGTCATCTCATTGCGAGTTCTCTCGGTCCTCAGGGTCATTCTTCTTGCCCAGATATTTCTGTCCCTGTTGTGTCCCCCCTTTTGTCCTGTCCTGTGTCACGGGTGTTGGTGTGTTTGGCCTGGAGCTGCTCTGCCTTGTTGCTCAGTCTGGGTGTGGGGGGAATGGGACAAGTCCTGGGGAGTTGAAATTTGTCATGTGGGGTGTAGTTGGGCTGTAGAGGGTATTCCTGGATTGACACAAAGTGTCTGGAGCTGTCGAGTTCTCCTTGGTAAAAATCAATTTAAGGACTGAAAACATGAGGGGCTGACAAGTTATGCACACCAGAGACACTTTTTTTTTTTTTTTATATATAGCTGTGAGACTTACATCTTGATTTTGAGTCTCTTTCTTGGCCAACTTATTTTGTTAAAAATCTTATTTTGAAGTGCCTCAAACCAAGGACATCCTGTTTGAAACTTTATCCCTGTTGTTTTTCCTCTTGCAGGTAGTTGGCAAAAAAGGATGGAGCCAGTAGGAAGCAAAGCCCCTGGAAGGCCTTATCCCAGTCCAGCTGTTGTTTTGTGTTCTTTAAAAGATTTTATATTTATTTTTAATTTTTAACTTTTTTTTAATATTACGTTTAGGTTTTTTTTGATTTTTATTTTATTTCCATGGGGTTTTTTTTTTGCATTTTTAATTTTTAAAACCTTTTTCCTAATTTTTATTCAATTTTATTTATTTTTATTTTTTCATGTTTTCTTTGTTCCTTTTAAAAATTCTATTTCTTACCCAGAGTAGGTGGAAGTTTGGCCCTAAAGGAGAGGAAAACCAGGAAAGAATGACATGAAAGAACACTAAAATAATTTCTGCCATGCTTTAATATAAAAAGAATAAAGAATAACATGAATAAAGACCAACCATTCTCTGTTTTCCAGGAGCCTCCCATTCTCTGCACACTGACCACCCTTCTGGTGGACTTCTACACAGAAACCTTTAACTTTTTAATCCTATTTTTCCCTCCTCATGTTTTTTATGTTTTATTTGTTCATTTTTTATTATTATTATTTTTCTCCATTCTCTTTCTTACCCCGGGTAGGTGGAAGTTTGGCTGTTGGCAAGAAAGAAGTTGAAAAATGACCTCCCTGTCCATTGGGTGTCTGGAAATAATTGAGAGTGCAGTTAGCAAAAAACCTCTGTATTATCTGCTAAATTAAAAAGCTTTAACAGCGAAAGGTGTAAAGACTGTGGTGCCCTTTTTTTCCTCTCAGGTCTCATTCTCCCCATGCACAGTATTACCAGGAGTAACTTGAGGTCAGGTGTTTTTCAGAGGTAGCAATAAAATTAAACCTTTTATTTTCTAACTCTCTGAACCTCCTTGTTAATTAGCCAAGAAATCCAAAACTAAGCAAACAAGAAAAACCCAGAACAAAACCCCCCACAAACAATTCCCCCCTCCCCAAAATCGAGATTATTATTTTAATAAAGATTAAATATTTACCCCTTAGAAAACCAGGGTCCTTCAATTCTAATTGTGTGGTTCTGATGTGTTTGGTGAATGAATTCATATAATTTAAAATATCAAGAAGTAAACAGAAATTGAAAAAAAAGTAGCAAAAAGAGAACTATAAAATACAAAAAATTATATCAATAGATGCAATCAATATTATTAAATGTTCCATATATTACAATATGTAAAATAAATGGAATATAATGTACATGATATAATAGATAGATGGTAATGATTAACAGAAATATCCAACTAAGAAATAGAAGAAATATTGAAGTGTAGCCTAAAATGAAGGCTTTTTTGATTTTGGCTCGGTTGATGGCAGGGTTGTCGTAGTTGTTGTGGTTGGGGGTCTTTTGGGGCCTTTATTTTCGGGGATGTTTGGAAGGGGAATTTTGGCCACGTTCTTTTCTGCCTGCGCTCCCTGCGGCAGCTCTGCCACCGTGTGGAAACAGAGCGGTACTGCAGCTCTCCCCCGAGCCTATCTGTAAGGCAATGCTGCCATCCTGTGGATAAAGATCGGTACTGCAGCTCTCCCCCAGGCTGTGATCTGTAAGGCAATGCTGCCATCTCGTGGATAAATTTCGGTACTGCAGGTCTCCGCCGTAGCAGCCCCGGGCAGTTTTGCCGCCCGAGCGCCGAAAGATCACGGCCAAAAAGGCCGGAAAACAAATGTGAGCAGCCGGACACGTGGCAGCCGGCTCCCTGCGCGCGACCTGGACTACGGAGCCGCCCGGGAGCGATTTTTCCGCGGCGTACGCAGGTGAGTGGACACGGGATGGGGGCTGAGCGGCGCCACGGCAGTGTTCGGGCAGGCGATGTGGTCCGGCGCCTGTGCGAGCAGCCGAGGGGGACATTTGGGGGGGGTGCCACAACCAAGATGGCGGCGCGACTCGCGGCGCTTGACCTTTTAAAGAGGGCGGCCAAAAGGGCGGGAAACAGAGAGGACCTTTAGTGTGTCTATCTAACTGCCTGCATAAAAATCCCGACCACGGCGCCGCTCGGGGACAATTTTCTGTGGCGTTTCCAGATGTACGGACACGCGCTGTGGGTTCAGCTAGACGCAGCTGGGTTCAGGGTAGGCGTTTTCGTCAGGCGTCTGTGTTAAACACCGATGGGGTCCTTAGTGTGCCACAACCAAGATGGCGGCGCGGCTCGCTGCGCCTGACCTTCTAAAGATGGCGGCAGGGAGGGGCGAAAGTGACGTAATGCTCTTAGCAATCGGAAAGAGCCGGAGAGTGACGAAAATCGCCGAGTGTTGTCGAACAGCTGAGAATAGCCGACGGCTGACGGAAATCGCCGAACAGCCGAACCCAGCCGAGTTTCTCCGAACGTCGCCCCCTCAGCCGAACCGAACGAGCCCAGGGCAGTTCCGGGCCGGATTTGCCCCCTTTCTTATTTTCTGAGGTTTTACATATGCATAATGTCTTACAGGCTTTCTTCGTACATATTTATTTTTTGATCTTGGTTATTTTCGTTTGGAATAGTAATTACTTTATCTTTTTCTGCGCACGGTCAGTTTTTAGTGGTGGTGGTCTCCAGGCCCTGGGGGGGGTCTTTTTTTATTCATTTTTTCACCTTTCTCTTTCTCACGTGTGCTTTGGCTTTTTTGGCACAATTTTAAGAGAACATATTATTTTAGAGTCTGTGTTCATTTCTTTATTTGTGCTCTTAATGCTGTTATGCTGTTGTTTGGGTTAGTTCTTCTAGTTCATTCTCTGATTATTTGAAGGTTTCTTATTTGTAATGTTTAAATATATGCAAAAAAGTAATAAGCACAGTGTTACTAAATATATTAATAATATATTAATATATATATAAAATATGTATATGTAATATATAATAATAAATTTATCTTATATATTTTAAAATACTACTTGGAATGTATTCTAATATACTATATTGTATACTATATAATATACTATATACTATACTATACTAATATACATGATGTATATGGTCTTTAGTTTACTATAAAGAATTAGTTGTGATTTTTCAGTTTATGCCTCAGAGGCCGGTTTAGATTAAATATCAGGAAGGAATTGTTCCCTGTGAGGGCGGCGGGACCCTGGCACAGGTTCCCCAGAGAAGCTGTGGCTGCCCCTGGATCTGGTGGAAGGTGTCCGTGCCCTGGGTGGGGCTGGAATGGGATGAGCTTTCCCTTCCACAATTCAGTGATTCTGGTGGTCTGGCTGAGCTCAGTCAGCCTGAGGGGCTGTTGCAATTTCAGGCTGGAAGTTGAGTCCTCATAACTTACACTTGCATAAAAGCAAGAATGAACGCTTAAAAAAATTCTAATGCATGATTTTTTTTAATATAAAAATACAAGGAGAGGTGCTTCCTTTTATTTTCTTCTGATTCAATTGTATTTCTCACAGCACGGTAGAAACCCTGTTCTGCTCTGGCTGCTGAAGGACACTGCAGCATCTCCAGGTGCACCTGAAGGCATCTCGACGCCGAGAGAGATTTGTTCTGTTTCTGCATTGACTCTGTTGAAAGGTGAACACAGAACGTCCATGGGTCACCCTGCCAGCTCCACTTGGCTCAGCAGGCATCGCAGGGAGGGCGCTCCTGTCATCTCTCTGGTGAGTCTGGAGGTGGGTTTTTCTGCTGCTCTGTCCCAGAGGGGTTTTCTGTATTGCTGCTGTTGGCATCATAGTGCTGAGTTGTGAGGAACATCACCTGTGTAAGGCAAATACTAGAAAAAAATCACAAACAAAACAACCGTGTCTGCCTTTTGTATGAGAAATTGCATTTTGTCCAGGAAAATCTCACCGGGCCCCGGGCAGAGGAGGGTTCATTCCCATTAGATCAGGAGGGTGCACAAAGCAAACTCCTAAAGGGCCTGGCTGGAGCCTGTTGGGGTCAGCCTTAGCAGGGGGAAGGGTGGCTAGAGGGGCTCAGGCAGGGCTTGGGGTGGGTCTGACCTGCACTGGCCACGTCTGCTCTGTCCTTGCTGAGGTGGGCAAAGGCAAATCTGACAACTGAGTGTGTGCTTGAGACTCTCACTCAGCTGTCTGAGAATCTGTCTAGAGAATGGAAGCGGGGTTGGGTTTAGTTTGGTGTACAGCACTTAAAAGTGGTCTTCAGGTATTCTTCACTAACTGTATCCTGAATTAAGGCTCCATGCCAGAGTTCTTTGGTGAGAGCATTGTTCTAATGGAGGGTGGTTGTTCCTCTGAACTGGATTTAATGTCTCTGTTATTTTCTGGAGTTCCCATTTATTTTGCTGTGCTGTTGTGGATGTTCACCCTCGTACTCTGGACAGCGGTTTGGGGATTTTTTTCCTTCATTCCCCAACTATAATACTTTTTATTTATTTATTTATTTATTTTTTATTTTATTTTTCCCCCCCATGGCAGTAAAATTCTCTAGAGCACTAAACCGGCTGCAGAATGGCATTTTCTCGGACAGAGTAATGCTGCTTCTCCCAGCCAGCACTGCACTGTTCTTGGTGCCATTTTTCACTGTTTCCTGTAGCCCCAGAATCCGTGGCTGTCCCTCAGGGTTCTGAAGGAGTGCTGTATTTGGATTTTTGGCTTCAGGATCTGAACTGTGGCATCTGGGCTCTATTCTAGGAACCCCGGAAAAGCAAGCTCTTATTCATGAGGAACCATTAACTCTTGAAAGTCGAGCTGTCTTGCAAGAGATGCTGCAAAGGGTGAGATTTAACCTGATATCATTTTTTTTTAATCATCTCTGTGAAATTTTAATGTGCTTCAACAGTTTCTGCAAAACAGATGATTTCACCCAGAGCATTTCAGTGCATTGTAACACGTACTGGACTGCTTCATGTCATTGCTGTCTTGTGTTATGGAAGATCTTCAGCAACTTTTCCTTCAATTTTCATGGAAATTAGCATTTTGTGTTTATCCAGCTCAGCATTAGGTTCCTATTTGTGTCTCAATAATTTGACAGGTTGTTTTGAGTTAGTTGTGATTCACTTCTCCAGATCTTGACTTAACTTTGAGTCACGTCTCTTCTGCCTTTTGTGCAAATGGACTTAATGTTTTTGCTGTCACTTTGTATTGAAATATCGAGCAGCTTTTACTTCTGGGGTTCCCAAAGTCTGCCCTTGGCAGGTGCAGCCTCTGCTTCAACTTGGAGCCCTCAGTCCGCAGGGAAATGGACCTTTGGGGAAGTACTTCCAGCTCTATTTAATGCTTTATGGATGATGCTGATTTTCTGGAGGTAGGCTGTCCATTCTGACCCATTTTCTTCTCTCTCCTTGCAGACTGGACCTGCTGAAAGGCTGAGGCGAGACCAGGATCTGCAAAATCTCTGAGTCTGTCTTGCTGAGGCTGAAGCCATGTTTGCTGTCAACGGTGACATTGTGGAAGATGCTAAAGACTGAAAACTTTGGGGTTTTTCCCCTGAATCACCAGACTCTGTCTGCAGCTGTGCCCTGTGTGTCTCTTAAAAGAGTTTCTGGGTTTAGAAAGGTTTTTTACATTCTGCAATATTAATCTATGACTCAATTGAAAAGAATCATACTCTATCAGTGTGGTGTTAATTGCTCCGAGTTGGTTAATTAAAATAAATGGTAAGGGGTTTTACCAGCCCTTGGATGGCCCCTGGAGCTGGCAGCTCTTGTTTAATTTCTCTTCATTCCTTTCATGTCTTTCAATTATTTCTTAAGCACTTACTGCAATTAGGATATAATTTCTGCCTTGTTGGATTGGGAAATCCAAGCCGAGGTCCTTGGAGGGATTGAAGGGATGGGGAGCTGAGCCTCAGGGTGGGTTTTGACAGTGGGAGTTTGGTGAGGAAGAAAAGAGAGATCCCCAAAAGTGATTAAGGCCAGTTCTGCTGGCTTTGGGTGCTCCTACCCCAAAAAAATCATTCTGGTTAAATGGGACTTGAAGAAGGCGGGGCGCTGGGCGGACTCGGGGCGGAGCCAGGGCGCTGTGGGGCGGGGCCCAGAGGCGGCCGGGGGCGGGGCCGGGCAGTGCCGGGGGCGGGGCCCAGAGGCGGGTGGGGGCGGGGCCGGGCAGTGCCAGGGGCGGGGCTCCACGGGCGCGGGGCGGGTCCCAGGTGCCAGGACCCCGGACCCCACCGGAGAGTTCCACACCGAGCTCATAGAGCATCGGCTTTTTCCGGCACCGATTTGAATCCCCGCCCGGCTCCCAGTTGGCGGGCTCGTTGAGGAATCGGCAGCGCTGATTGGACAGCGGGCCCCGGGAACCGCCCCCGGCTCCGCCCCACGCTCAGCACCGACCCCGATTCCTCCCGGCCCCGCTCCCCCGGCACTGTGGAGATGTAATGGATAATGAGGGGACAGGCCAGGCACAGTTGGGAGCCGTAATGGATAACGAGGGGGCGGTTCCAGCCGGGGGCGGTTTAAGAGGGGGAGCCTGAGCTCAGTTCGGTATCCAGCTGTGAGCAGTGAGTGCTCAGGTCGTGGCTGTGGATCTTGGAGTGAAGGCAGGAGCACGTGGGTTTGGAGCGTCACTTCTGGAGGCCACGAGGGACAAACCTTTATACCCAGCAGCAGCAGAAGGTAAGCCAGTGTGGGTTTATAGGGGGGACTTTTTTTTCTTTTTCAGCTTTGTCTCACCAATCCCTCCCCGGTGCTCCCAGGAGAAAAAGGAGTTATGGAGACAAAAGGAGTTCAAATTGATTGAAGAAACTCCTTTTTCTGTTTTTTTCTGTGTTTAAACTGGAGAGATTTTCTTTTCACCTGGAATTTTAATTAATAGTGGCCCTTCTATGTGGCTTCTTTTCAATATGATGTTCTTAGGTGGTGTGTAGTGTTTTGTGTGATTTTTTTTGGTATTATTTGTTATATATAATTTGGTTTTTGAGTGAAGGTAACTTTATGGATTGCTTTGTTTGTATTTGAGGTAGAATTAATTTAAGTAGCTCTTTTTGAGAGAGTTCTGAAATGTGTTATTGGGGTTTTGTGTGTTGTGTGGAGGGATTCAGGTTGGGTAGAGCTGTTTTTTTCTGTTTGGTGGTTTTTAATGATTTATTGTGTGGCTTTATTCTGTTTGTAGGTGGTGTATGGTGAGGGATGTGTGGTGTATTTATTTCATGTTAGAATTAATAGTTCACATGATCAGAGTATTTCTGAACTGAGTTTGGTTTTCAAGTGGTTTTTGGGGGATATTGTGTTTTTCCAGGGTTTGTTTTCTAAGGTGTACAGTGGTGTAATTGGCTGTGGTGTGAGGTATAGGGGAGGTTTTTATTTATTTAGTGGTGGCTTTTATCATGGTGAGCATCTAGTGTTTGCTTTAGTGGGTTTGAGACAGTGTGAGGTAGTTCATTTTTTAGGGTTTCTTAATATTTATAATTAATTATTGTTTATTGTATTATAGAGTTTGTTTATTGAGCCTGCTTGACTACAGTGTATGTTTTATAGCTTTGGATAATTTGGGAGTTATTGTTTGTAGTCTAATGGATCATTTGGTTTTTGTGTGTATTTACAGGTGGTCTGTGTGTTTTGATGGTTTTGAGGCATTATTGGTTTATTGAGTTTGGAATAATTGTTTTTGGTGCAGTTAATTTACATTTGTGCTATTTTTATTTTTGTAGATTGATTTGTTTATTGTTGTGCTTCTCTGGGTTTTCCAGTCTGCAGCAGGTTTAAACAGCCTGAAGAAAAAGGGAAAAAAAAAGTCTTTGCTTTGGCTGGGTAAAACTAACAAAGAGCAAAGGAGATCTGTGTGCTGCAGTCTGTCTGTGCCTGGGCTGAATACCCTGGACAGGGAATGCACAGGAGTGACCACAGTTTTCTTAAAACAAGCTGTGTGGTTTTTCTTTCCTTGCTTTGCTCTCAAAATCAGTCCGGAATGTACAGAAGGCATTTCTGAAGGAGTTACTTTAAGTATTTGAGGGTTTTTGGCACTTAAAATATTTGTTTTGGAGGAAGTTTGGGGTTTTGAGTTAGTTATAATAGGATGATTTTACTGCTAATTAGGTGTTTTTATTGCAGTTAAAAGTTGAGACTTTTTTGTTATGTTAGTAATAGGAAATAGGTTTTGTTTTTGTATGTAGTGATGGGATTGGTGTGTATGGTGTGCTGGTGTGGACTAAGGATTTAAAATTCTGTGGTTTTGATGTGTTAGGTTAATGAATTTATATAGTTTAAAAGACGCGGGGTTTATGCTTCTTATTTGGTTAGAGGCAGGTCTTTAAATTGGGGGGTTCTGGGTGTATATTTTGGAAGGTTTTTGAGGGGAATGGAGATGGAGTTATTTTTATTATATTTGGGAAATGGACTAGCAGTAATAAGAGTTGGCTTTTTTTTGCTGCGCTTTTGTTTGTGTTTTCTAAAATTGATATATTTGTGTGGTCAGGGCAGTGGTGTTTCTGGTGCAACTCTGAGCATCCCTTATTGTTTGTGTGTTTCGGGTGGTCACTTGTCTCACACTGAGATCCTCTCACCCAACAGCCCTGCCGGCACCAGGAAATCGCCGCCGCCGTCCTCTCGTGCCCGGAGCCCCGGCAGGACGCCGGCGCAGCGCCGGCTGCGGGCGGAGCAGGAGCGGCTCGTGCCGCCCGCAGCGCTCCCGGTCCCGATCGCGACCGCAATGCCGCCGCGCCCTCAGCCCGGGCCCCGAACCCCCCGGCCCCGATCCGCCGGCCCTGGCGGGAGCGGGGCCGTGAGGGGACAGCGGGGGGGGCTCGCCTGGCCGAGCTGGGATTGGCGGGGCCGGCGCTGCCTCCGCTTGTGATTGGTTGGGTTCACCTGGCCGGCGCTTCCTCAGCAGGGATTGGCGGGGCCGGCGCTGCATCCGCTTGTGATTGACTGAGCTGGCCGGTCCTGGGGCATAAATTACGCCCTGAGGAGCCGGGGGCGTCAGTCCGGCGGCGGGACGGGGAGCGGCGTTTGGAGCTGCGCGGTCGGTCGGTCGGCTGGGAGGAGCGCCGCTGCGCCGGGACGGGATGTCCGCAGCTGCCGGCCCGGGGAGCGAGGGTGAGCACGGACGCGACTCCCGCGTCCGCCTGCGCCAGTGTCTGGGGGCCGGCGGTGTCCTGGGGCAGTGGCGCCAGCCGTACCCAGGGCGGCCGGAGGCCTGGTGCGGGGCCTGGTGCAGCGCAGGACGACCGGCTGTGCTACCAGGGGCCGGCGAGAAGCGCTTCTGTAGTTTCTGGATTTAAAGCAGTGTTTACAGGATCAGAAATAAAGCAGCAGTTTATGCATTTTTTGTTATTTTATTTTGCTTTTATTAGAAGTAACTATGTTTTTCATATTTATTGCATCTTTTCATTATTTTGCTTGTTTCAATGCACTATTTTTGGCTCGTGGTTTTTTTTTTGTTTGTTTTTGTTTCTTTGTGGTTTTTTTTTGGTTTGTTTTTTTTTTTTTTTTTTTTTTTTTTTTTTTTGTTTGTTTGTTTGTTTGTTTGTTTTTTTTTTTTTTCTAAATATCTGACGTTAATTCAGTAAAGGTTGTAGGGCTAGGGCTGAAACAGCAGTTGTGAGCCCAGTAGAGACAGAAAGCCCCAGGATGTGGAATAAAGCCCTTGGCACTAGAGGCACACCCAAAACAGTGTGGAACGGTGGAAATGCTGGGGCTGGAGGGTTCTCCCCACGGGAGAAGGGGATGGAGCTGCAGCTCAGGGCCTGCAGGAGATGCCTGGGGGGTTACCAGCCCTTGCCCCGTGGTACCAAGCAGAGGCTGAGGCTGTGGGGGCTCAGAGGGCTCCAGGGCCTGAGAATCAACCCGTGGACACCTTTTGGGATGGGGGAGCAGGGGCCCAGTGGCTCTTTCCAGCCCCTGGTGCTGCCTGGGGGAGCTGAGGGGGCTTTTGGACAAATGCTGGGCTGAGACCCAGGGGAAGGGGGGAGATACATGTTGGCCTTCGGGCTTCAAGTGTCCCCAAGGTTGAGAACCCAGGAGGGTGGGTGATACAACTCCTAAAGACATTGAAGTGATGACACTGACTGACTTGTGGCCTTCTCAACAGCGCCGGGCTGCAGTGAGAAGCAGTAGCAGTTTTAGCTGCAGGCAGTGGGAAGCTGAGGAGCTGGAGCTGAGACAGCAGAGCTGGAGGAGACACAAAGATGGTAGGCTTTGGGGTAAAACCCCTGGGGGGCTGGTCTAGGAAATATGGAGCCGGGACGGGAACTGCGGGCTGGAGCTGAAATCGCTGTAAGGGCTGGAGTAGGGACTGGAGAGCTGTTGCTGCAGTAAGGATTGGCAGGTTGGGGCTGGACTATGGGTACAAGAGGGGAGCTAAAACAACACAGAGCTACAAAAAATCCAAAAATCATACTCTGAGACCAAAAGCGGCACGATGTGTCACTGATGGGAAGATGTGAAGACAGAACTGAAACAGAAGAGCTGGCAGTGAAATAAAGCTTGTGGGTCAAGAGCTGAAATCACTGGGGCTGGGCAAGGGGACTCTGCAGGGCTCCGGCTCAAAGCCCTGCAGCGGTGCCATAGAGACTGCCAAGGCCATAGAAACTCTAGGGCTGACATAGAGCCTGTAGGATGGGTGTGCTGAAATATATAGGCCTGTGATACTGGTGTTGGGGCTGGGTCTCGAGGCTGAACATGGGAGAGGGCGTGTGGACAGCTGAAAGTGGGAGGGGCTGGAAGAGGGCTGAAATGCCGACGCTGCTGGGATATTGCCTGCGTCCTTGGGGGGGACGTGCTGTATGGCCAGGGCTGAAATCACTGTTGGGGCTGGGCTATTGACTGCACGGTGGGCACAGACACTCTCGGGTCGGAGCTAAACCGTGGCAGAGCTGGGGCCAAGACAACCATCCTGCCCCGTGACGGTGGAGAAATTGCTGCTGCCGGAGTCGGAGAAACCCGTGCATGCTGCTAGAAGAAACCAGCTGGCTGTCAAATAAAGCTTGTGGGTCAACAGCTGAAATCACTGGGGCTGGGCAAGGGGACTCTGCAGGGCTCCGGCTCAAAGCCCTGCAGCGGTGCCATAGAGACTGCCAAGGCCATAGAAACTCTAGGGCTGACATAGAGCCTGCAGGATGGGTGTGCTGGAATATATAGGCCTGTGATACTGGTGTTGGGGCTGGGTCTCGAGGCTGAACATGGGAGAGGGCGTGTGGACAGCTGAAAGTGGGAGGGGCTGGAAGAGGGCTGAAATGCCGACGCTGCTGGGATATTGCCTGCGTCCTTGGGGGGGACGTGCTGTATGGCCAGGGCTGAAATCACTGTTGGGGCTGGGCTATTGACTGCACGGTGGGCACAGACACTCTCGGGTCGGAGCTAAACCGTGGCAGAGCTGGGGCCAAGACAACCATCCTGCCCCGTGACGGTGGAGAAATTGCTGCTGCCGGAGTCGGAGAAACCCGTGCATGCTGCTAGAAGAAACCAGCTGGCTGTCAAATAAAGCTTGTGGTTCAAGAGCTGAAATCACTGGGGCTGGGCAAGGGGACTCTGCAGGGCTCCGGCTCAAAGCCCTGCAGCGGTGCCATAGAGACTGCCAAGGCCATAGAAACTCTAGGGCTGACATAGAGCCTGCAGGATGGGTGTGCTGGAATATATAGGCCTGTGATACTGGTGTTGGGGCTGGGTCTCGAGGCTGAACACGGGAGAGGGCGTGTGGAAAGCTGAAAGTGGGAGGGGCTGGAAGAGGGCTGAAGTGCCGGCGCTGCTGGGATATTGCCTGCGTCTTGGGGTGGAAATGCTGTATGGCCAGGGCTGAAATCACTGTTGGGGCTGGGCTATTGACTGCACGGTGGGCACAGACACTCTCGGGTCGGAGCTAAACCGTGGTAGAGCTGGGGCCAAGACAACCATCCTGCCCCGTGACGGTGGAGAAATTGCTGCTGCCGGAGTCGAAGAAACTCGTGCATGCTGCTAGAAGAAACCAGCTGGCTGTCAAATAAAGCTTGTGGTTCAAGAGCTGAAATCACTGGGGCTGGGCAAGGGGACTCTGCAGGGCTCCGGCTCAAAGCCCTGCAGCGGTGCCATAGAGACTGCCAAGGCCATAGAAACTCTAGGGCTGACATAGAGCCTGTAGGATGGGTGTGCTGAAATAAATAGTCCTGTGACACTGGTGTTGGGGCTGGGTCTCGAGGCTGAACACGGGAGAGGGCGTGTGGACAGCTGAAAGTGGGAGGGGCTGGAAGAGGGCTGAAGTGCCGGCGCTGCTGGGATATTGCCTGCGTCTTGGGATGGAAATGCTGTATGGCCAGGGCTGAAATCACTGTTGGGGCTGGGCTATTGACTGCAGGGTGGGATTGTGAGTGAAAATGGAATCTGCAGAGCTGAGAAAGGGACTGAGAGATGCCTGCTGAAATGATGGAAGGGCTGGAATAGTCACTATGGAGCAGGGATGGGGACTCTAGGGCTGGAGCTGAAAAGGACTGTGTGGCTGGGATATTGACTCTGGGCTGGACTCAGTGATCGTAGGGGGGGAGCTGAATTTTTGCAGAGCTGGAGTCAAGACAAAGATCTCTAGCAGTGTGCTTTTTGCATGGTGGAGCTGCTACCTAGAGCCCCATAAGCATCTCCTGTGGAAAAGCCACTGGCGGAGGATTCGGGCTAAGCAGTCAGACTCACATCACACACGCCGTGGCTAGGCTCAGCAAAGAGAGGCAAGAAGGGCCTTTTTGTACGATGAATTCCAGCAAGGTTTTTTCCAGCACCCTAAAGGGATCAGCGATAAAAAGACCTGGCCATGTGCTGTGCACAGGCCTAAATAGGGATCAGGAACCAATGGTCTAAGGGCACGGGGGTGCTACTAAGAGCAGGGCAGGGCTCAGTGATCTAGAGAGGGGACAGGAGCGGACACTGGGATACCACCACCAATAGGGAAGCAGGGAAAAGAGAAACTACCAGGACCGGGGGAATGGGCACACAAGAAACTGGGGCAAAGCACCCAGGAAGCGCCATTCTTTCAGCCTAGGCAGGCAAGACTCTATGCTGCGTCCTTCCAAGGCAGGAGCCTGGCAATTGCCCCAAGGGGTTCCAGGGACTCCACAAGAGAGCAAAGACTTACTGCTCTGTGGGCAACCAGGCCTCAAATGATGAACTCTTGGCTCTCCCATGCAGCCTCATTCCCCTTCCTGCAAAGGCTATGTGTGAGCTGTGATGGCACTCAGAGAGTTCACCCCTACAGAGCTGCTGCTGCTGCTGCTGCTGCTGCTGCTGCTGCTGCAACCCCTGCACCGACCTACGTGCCCATAAATCTTACCGCAGCTGATGGGAGGGAGAGCTCACCTGTGCTTCCGCCACCAAAATACCCAAGCAGAGGCTGTGGCCACAAGAAGCAGCACCACAATGCTGATGCTGATGGCGGGGAGCAGCGGGATTTGGGGGGTCCCGGGGCCGGCACGGGGGTTCCCCGCGGCCCGGCCCGGCCCTGCCGGCACCAGGAAATCGCCGCCGCCGTCCTCTCGTGCCCGGAGCCCCGGCAGGACGCCGGCGCAGCGCCGGCTGCGGGCGGAGCAGGAGCGGCTCCTGCCGCCCGGAGCGCTCCCGATCGCGACCGCAACGCCGCCGCGCCCTCAGCCCGGGCCCCGAACCCCCCGGCCCCGATCCGCCGGCCCTGGCGGGAGCAGGGCCGTGAGGGGACAGCGGGGGGGGGCTCGCCTGGCCGAGCTGGGATTGGCGGGGCCGGCGCTGCCTCCGCTTGTGATTGGTTGGGCTCACCTGGCCGGCGCTTCCTCAACAGGGATTGGCGGGGCCGGCGCTGCATCCGCTTGTGATTGGCTGAGCTGGCCGGCCCTGGGGCATAAATAGCGCCCTGAGGGGCCGGGGGGGGTCAGTCCGGCGGCGGGACGGGGAGCGGCGTTTGGAGCTGCGCGGTCGGTCGGCTGGGAGGAGCGCCGCTGCGCCGGGACGGGATGCCCGCAGCTGCCGGCCCGGGGAGCGAGGGTGAGCACGGACGCGACTCCCGCGTCCGCCTGCGCCAGTGTCTGGGGGCCGGCGGTGTCCTGGGGCAGTGGCGCCAGCCGTACCCAGGGCGGCCGGAGGCCTGGTGCGGGGCCTGGTGCGGCGCAGGACGACCGGCTGTGGCTACCAGGGGCCGGCGAGAAGCGCTTCTGTAGTTTCTGGATTTAAAGCAGTGTTTACAGGATCAGAAATAAAGCAGCAGTTTTTGCACTTTTTGTTATTTTATTTTGCTTTTATTAGAAGTAACTATGTTTTTCATATTTATTGCATCTTTTCATTATTTTGCTTGTTTCAATGCATTAAATTTTGGCTTGTGGTTTTTTTTTTGTTTTGTTTTTTTTTTTTTTTTTTTTTTTGTTAGGTTTTTTTTTCTTTGTTTGTTTGTTTGGGTTTTTGTTTCTTTCTTTGTTTTTCTTTTTGGTGTTTTTTTTGTGTTTTTGTTTTTTTGTTTTTTTTTTTCTAAATATCTGACGTTAATTCAGTAAAGGTTGTAGGGCTAGGGCTGAAACAGCATTTGTGAGCCCAGTAGAGACAGAAAGCCCCAGGATGTGGAATAAAGCCCTTGGCACTAGAGGCACACCCAAAACAGTGTGGAACGGTGGAAATGCTGGGGCTGGAGGGTTCTCCCCACGGGAGAAGGGGATGACGCTGCAGCTCAGGGCCTGCAGGAGATGCCTGGCAGGTTACCAGCCCTTGCCCCGTGGTACCCAGCAGAGGCTGAGGCTGTGGGGGCTCAGAGGGCTCCAGGGCCTGAGAATCAACCCGTGGACACCTTTTGGGATGGGGGAGCAGGGGCCCAGTGGCTCTTTCCAGCCCCTGGTGCTGCCTGGGGGAGCTGAGGGGGCTTTTGGACAAATGCTGGGCTGAGACCCAGGGGAAGGGGGGAGATACATGTTGGCCTTCGGGCTTCAAGTGTCCCCAAGGTTGAGAACCCAGGAGGGTGGGTGATACAACTCCTAAAGACATTGAAGTGATGACAATGACTGACTTGTGGCCTTCTCAACAGCCCCGGGCTGCAGTGAGAAGCAGTAGCAGTTTTAGCTGCAGGCAGTGGGAAGCTGAGGAGCTGGAGCTGAGACAGCAGAGCTGGAGGAGACACAAAGATGGTAGGCTTTGGGGTAAAACCCCTGGGGGGCTGCTCTGGGGAATATGGAGCCGGGACGGGAACTGCGGGCTGGAGCTGAAATCGCTGTAAGGGCTGGGGTAGGGACTGGAGAGCTGTTGCTGCAGTAAGGATTAGCAGGTTGAGGCTTGAATATGGGAACAGAAGCTGAGCTGAAACAACACAGAGCTAGAGCAAAAATAAAAAAATCATACTCTGAGAACCAGAAGCAGCATTTTGTGCCACTGCTGGGAAGATGTGGAGACAGAAGTGGAATAGAAGAGCTGGCAGTGAAATAAAGCTTGTGGGACTGAAGCTGAAATCACTGGGCACTGCAGTGCTGCAATTGCAGTCACTGTTCAAAGGGGATAGTGAATGTAGACCTGGGAAGCGACTGTGAAATGGGACATGTGCCCAGGGGTTGGTAATGGAATAAAGATTAATGGAATGGAGGTGGAATACCATTTCTAGAGCTGAAGCTGAAACCGCACAACTAGAGACAAAAAAAGGACCCTGTTGTCTCAACCTGCAGCAGCTACACCTGGCAGAGACAGGCAGAAAAACGCACGCAGAGCTGGAAGAACTGTGCTGGACTTGAAATAAAGCATGCGGGTCGAGAGCTGAAATCACTGGGGCTGGGAAGGGGACTCTGCAGGGCTCCAGCTGAAATCGCTGCAGCGGTGGCATAGAGACTGCCAAGGCCATAGAAACTCCAGGGCTGACATAGAGCCTGTATCATTGCTGTGCTGAAATCATTGTAGGCCTGTGATATTGATGTTGGGGCTGGGTCTTGAGGCTGAAATTGGGAGGAGAGGGGTGTACAGATGAAAAGGGATTGCTCTAAGATGGCTCCTTAGAAGCTGGCGCTGCTGGGATATTGCCTGGCTCTGGGTGTGGCACTAAAGGGCTGGGGCTGAAATCACAGTGGGGCTGGGATATTGACTGCAGGGTGAGCATAGACACTGTAGGGCTCAGAGCTGAATTGTTACCGGGCTGGTGCCAAGATGAAGATCCTGCCTATTTAAAGCAGGACAAGATTCAGGCTGTGGAGGTGGAGAAACACACACGTAGGGCTGGATGAAGAAGAACCCAGCTGGCCGTGAAATAAAGCTTGTGGGTTAAGAGCTATAACCACTGGGGCTGGGAAGGGCTTTCTAGAACTCCACTTGAAATCACCAGAGGGTGGGATAGACATTGTTAATGGCATAGGAACTATAGGACGGGTGTAAAGACTGTAGGATTTGTGTGCTGAAATCTCTGTAGGCCTGTGATATTGATGTTTGCACTGCCTATTGTGACTGAAAATGGAACAGGATCACTAGACCTGAAAAGGGGAATGGAAGATTGCACCAGAAATCCCAGGCTTGCACAGATATTGTCTGGGCCTGTGATAGCCACTGTAGGGCTGCTGCTGAAATCACTGTGGGGCTGCAATTGTGAGTGGTAATGGAAAGAAACCGCAGAGCTGAGAAAGGAACTGAGAGGTGCATGGTGAAATGATGAAAGGGCTGGCATAGTGACTGTGGGGCAGGGATGGGGACTCTAGGGCTGCAGCTGAAAAGGACGGTGCGGCTGGGATATTGACTCTGGAGTGGACTTAGTGATGATATTCAAATCAGCTGAATTGTTGCAGAGCTGGAGCCGAGACAAAGATCTCTAGCAGTGTGCTTTTTGCATGGTGGAGCTGCTACCTAGAGCCCCATAAACATCTCCTGTGGAAAAGCCACTGGCGGAGGATTCGGGCTAAGCAGTCAGACTCACATCACACATGCCGTGGCTAGGCTCAGCAAAGAGAGGCAAGAAGGGACTGTTGTTATGATAAATTCCAGCAAGGTTTGTTCCAGCACACCAGAGGGTTCAGGGACAGAAAGACCTGGCCATGTGCTGTGCACGGGCCTAAATAGGGATCAGGAACCAATGGTCTAAGGGCACGGGAGTGGTCCAAAGAGCAGGGCAGGGCTCAGTGATCTAGAGAGGGGATGGGGGTTCCAGGGACTCCACGAGAGAGTAGAAGAGTTGTTGCTCTGTGGGCAAACAGGCCTCACATGATAAATTCTTGGCTCTCTCATGCACCCTCATTACCCTTCCTGCAAAGGCTATGTGTGAGCTCTGATGGCACTCAGGGGCTTAACCCCTACAGAGCTGCTGCTGCTGCTGCAACCCCTGCACTGACCTACATGCCCATAAATCTTACCGCAGGTGATGGGAGGGAGAGCTCACCTGTGCTTCCGCCACCAAAATACCCAAGCAGAGGCTGTGGCCACAAGAAGCAGCACCGCAATGGTGATGCTGATGGTAGGGGATGTGCTGTGCTTTGCTGGGACAGGGAGGGAAGAGGGCGACTGTGTGAGAGTGACAGCGCCCATCAGGTGCTGCCCCTCACAGGGCCAGTGGCTGTCATCTGCAGCCTGCACCCCATGTCTGAATGGAACCTACCCCACGGGATGAGAAGGCTGCGGGCGCCCAGGCTCTGGTGGCTCACACGGCTGACACAGCTGTGCCCAGCACGGGGGGCCACGGCCAGGACACTGCAGAGCTGGTGGGTGAGGTCAGCCTTGGGCAGGATGGGGCTGCTGTTAAACGCCGGGCCCGGAGGCACCTCCTGGCCGTCCCGCAGCCAGGCCACGCTGATGGGATTGGGGTGGAAGCCGCTGGCGTGGCAAACAGGCAGCAGCCGCTCTAGCCTGGGGCTGTGCGCAACGACCGTGGCCACAGGCAGCTCTGGGGAATGAGAGCAATAGCGTGGGGCAAGTTCTGTGGGGCAGGGCTGGGCCCCAGCGTGGGGGTAGCTCTTGCAGGGTCACGGTGGGCTCACCTTGTCTCTCCAAAATTGCCATCCCATACCTCTTCAGCCTGAGGAAGTTGCTCTGCATATCCACATGGAGACAAAGTGCTCCATGAGCACTCTGACCTCTGCTTCTTGAGGCTCTTGCTGATCAGCTCTGCCACCTGTGATGGCTGCCATGACCCCCAGTGCTGTCTATCTACCTCAAAATCAGCGAGGTCTCTGCCACCCCAACTGACATTCAGGAAGCCCTGCCTTGTCGTATTGGGCTGCAGCACAGAACCTGCACAGAACTGCACCAGCAATGGCTCTGTCAAGGGAAAAGCCAGTGGAGAGGTCCCCTGAGTGTGTGGGACATGGATGGCATGAACTGGGGTCTGGCTGATGGCACATACAGGGATGAAGTGGAAAGCAGGGTGCAATGGCCAGCAGGGGGTCACGCCATGCTTCAGGAGACCCCAGACACCCTGCAAGCCTACAGAAGCCTCTTAAGAATAGAGTAGATACTGGTGTGCGGTGCTTCTTTAAAAAGAATTCTGTCCTCCAAAAGATTTGCCCCCAGTTTTCTCTTTCGTGATTCTGGCTGTGTCAATCCTGCAGTTCCAGGAAATTTGGTGGCAGCTTTCTGACACGCAGAGGGGTTCCTTGTGCCACATGGCAGGAGCTCTGAGGGGCATTTTTGGTCTGCTGCCCTGCCCAACCCTGCTAGTCATATGCCCCAGCAGCTGCAGGGTTTCAGGAGCTCTTGCACCCGATGAGACATCAGATGCCATCCTGCTGAGGAGGAGGGCTCTGGCAGGGCTCCTTCCTCTACTCACACTGCTCTTCTGTCTGCTGAACTGTGGCGTGCACAAATTGGATGATATTGCACAAACCGATTTTGTACTGGGACGTGATCTTTTCCCCATCACCTTCAGCTGCAGCCTGGCTGGCCCGGGGCCAGTGGAAGCAGATGCTCCAGTGGGCAGGATGCACTGCTAAGATGCATATGTCCCCTACGAGTGCCACGCATGACACCTCAGCAGACCCGATGTTGGCAAAGAGGCCACTCAGGAGCTACTGGATAACCTGCAACTCTGCTAGGAGGGAGGATGGAGACAGGAAAGGGTGCAGGAAGGAGATGACTGGAGGTGCTAAAGGGGAAATGGCAAATGGAGGTGCTGGCAGGGGAACATGGGATTCAGATCAGATAGTAAGAAATTAATTTTCTGTGTGAGGGATAGATAAACACTGCCATATGTTACCCAAACGTATGGTGGAGCCCCATCCCTGGAAACGTTCAAGGCCAGGTTTTTTGGAGCTCTCAGCAGGGAAGGTGTCCCTGCCCATGGCAGAGGGCTTGGACTGAATGGCCTTTAAAGGTCTTTTTCACCCCAAAATCATTCTGTGCTTCTATGATTCTATGCTCTTCACCCTCCTCAGAGTTGCTTTCTTGTTTGACTTCACGCTCTTTTTGATTCTCTGTTTTACTTTCAACAATGGTTGTCTGCTGCAGATTTTAGCCATTTTATCCCCTCCCTCCCAGCTAGAGCTGCTGTCTGACTGCGAGAACAGCACCCTTGCTGCTTATTTGGGGTGATGGTTCCCCCCAGGAGAAGCACCTGTGCCAGGACCTGTGTCTGCCAAAGACCTGGACATGGTACGCAGGATAGAGGATGCTTGATAGGAAAGAGCATTTTTGTCCAGGCTTGGGGCTCCCTGATAGGGCCAGAACACCAGCCCAGCCCAGAGATCAATCCTGCCTTTCTGTGGCTGATGCTGCCTGCCCTGGAAGCATAAAGTCTCACGGGCTTGTGGTAAAAATCTCTGTGTGACAGCAGTGCCTGAAACACCGTTTAGCAGATGCAGCTCCCTAATAAATTAGGGGCTGCTCTAAGGGGCCCTCAGCACCCTGTGGATCTCAGATTTGCCTGGCACCCATGGGCTCCCTGCAGGGGGAGGACATCTTGCAGGCAAACTCAAGCCTCAAGGCCTCTTTTGGCACCACTCTTGTTTCTTCTACCCGTGTGCCCAAGGCTCTGTGTTGGAGCTGGTGGGACAGAAGTCCTGAGCTGGAGGCAGGAAGAGAGAGGGTGGGCAGGGACAAAGCATGCTTGGCTGGTGCATGGTGGGAGGTCACCCTCTGATGCTGGGAATTATCTGCTCCCCCATACGGCCCAGTGGCCTGGCCGTGCCTCCCCTGAGTGAACTTGTGGGGTCCTGTGACAGGGCGGGGGATGAGAACGGTTGAGGTGAGCCAGGGCTCCCACTTACCCTCTGGGTCTGCCCACATCCCAGGGAGGAGGATCGGGAGAAAGAGGAGGAGGAGGAGGAGATGGGGCTGCACGGTGCACGCGGCAAGGCTGAAGCAGCAGCAGCAGCAGCGACTGCGGGATCTCAAGCTTCAGGCCAGCGCAGCAGTCACTGCGGCGGCTCTCCACCAATTGGAGAACCGGTGTATGAGGGAGGGGCCCAGAGCTCCCAAGCTGAAGGCTGGAGATGTGTGGGAGGGACAAAAGCGCCTCGCTCCTCACGGCCGGCCGCCGCCCGTCCCCGGTGCCTCCGGCTGAGGCGGAGAGCCCGGGCCCGCTGGAGCCCGGCCGGGCGGCGCCGCGGACACCGGCCCGTCGTGCGGCCCGCCGGAGGCGAGATGCCGCCGCCCTCCCGGGGTCGCGCCCGCCCGAGAGGCCTCCGGACGGCTCCGGCGCCCGCCGGCCCCGCTCCGCTCCGCGCCCGCCGCTCCCGCCGCACACACCGAGCCCTCGCCTGCGGCCGGGGCTGCGGAGCGAGCGGAGCCGAGCGCCGCTTGGCCGAGCGCGGCCGAACCGCGCCGGGTGGAGCCGAACCGAGGCGAGCTCGGCCCGAGCCCGCCGAGCCCGGCTGCAGGTAGGGAGGGGACCGTGGGCCGGGGCGCGCAGCCCCCCTCCTCTGAGGGGGAGCGGGGCAGGAAGGGCCGGGGGGGCTGCCGGGCTCGGCCGGGGCCGGGCCGCTGAGGTCTTTCCTTTTCCCGCAGCGTTCGTATCCAGGGACGGACGGAGCCTCCCTCGCCACCCACTCGGTGAGGTGAAGTCCAGTTCCTAGAAGCAGCTGCATGATGGTGCCCCTCAGCATCGGTAAAGACACGAGGCAGAGAATAATTCAGCAGCTGCGGAACCATTTTGGATTGATTTTCACTCTCTTTTTCTTTAAATGAAAAGCAGAATGAGCTTTGGGAGTCAGGAAGTAAATTGATGCATTGATTTCATGCACAAGAGGGAAATTGGTGAATACGGGGAAATGATGTTGAAGCAATCAGATAACACAGTGGAAAACAGCTTCACCAACAGCTCTGACCTTCACTGGTGATTCTGAGCCAGCTTTCTGGGGGCATCTCAGCAGGAAGGGCTGAATCCTGTTTGAGCAAATAGGAATCCTACTGCCCTCCTGCCAGATAAAGTGATCTCAAAGGCTGGAATTCAAATGTTTTTTTTTTTTTTTAAGTGTCTTAGCAATTACAGTATCTCCAAGTCCTGGCTGCTTCTGAGGAGAATCTGCCAAGGCAGGGAAGGGTACTTGGGAATTCTGAATATTTATTTGTGCATGCTCCGAAAAATGTATTAAGTCAACTCGAGTGTAATACTTGAAAACCTGTGAATATTGCCAATGTGATAATTTAATGGTGTGGTTGTATTTTTATTTTAAAGAAAATGTTGTTTTTCTGTAATTTTTAGGGGATTATTATGAATTTTCTCTAGGCAGGTAGTACCACCTTGCTGTGCCTTGGTAAGAAACCCCTGGGTCCTTCAGCCAGTTCTGCTTTCATGGGCCTACTGTGTTAGAAAAACAATTTGTTTCTTTTCAATATTTGTCAGACCACCCACCCAAAACTTTTGCTTCCTTCTCCTGCTGTTATATATCTAGGTGTGACTTGTTTGAATGTCTTACAAACAACTTTTCTGGTTTATCTTTCCTTTCTGCAGGATTTCTGTGGAGGAGAAAAGCCTCAGATGGGGAATGCTTGAAGATCTACCAGAAACATTTCAACACTGGGCAGAAGTTCTCAGAGAGAAGCTACTGTCGTCAAAGGCAGGCAGATGATTGCTGTAACTTCTGTCCGAGAGGTAAATTCATTCGGGTAAGGCTTTTCATTTCTTGTGTAGGTAATTTTTCAGTACGTAGCTGAAAAGACCAAGAAGTGTGCTGTTGTCTTAATCCATATCATAATCCATCAACAAAATACTAAAATATCTGCATCAGACAGGAGACAACTGCTTGGAAGAAGTTCGAAGTGAAACCGGACCTTTGCAAATATTTGTTCTTGTCCAATATACACTCCAGAAAGTGGATACATTCAAATCTTATTTTAGCGACAGGAGGATCTTGTAATTTGCTGTATTCACAGGAGACATCAAAGCAATTACCAAATAGATTTTCTATACCTTTTGGTATTTGATAAAGGTCTGCGTTATATATGCAAGAATATAATTTTTAATGCCATTATGTATCACAATTCTTTTATTTTGAGGTGTAATTGATTAAAATTGTGATTTCTCAGGGGTTTTACAGTCAGGAGCTGTAATTTAACCAAAAGTGTGGTAAATTACAGATAGACCCCAAACTGCACGTTATCGGCTTATGATTAGTTTCCTTTGAATAGCAGATTATGAGACATATTGGTTTGTTATATATTGCCATTCAAAATATCCTAAATAACATAGGAATGTGATTACGGCCCCTCCATGCTTGTGCAACTGTGGACATCATCAGACCTAAAATAAACGCAAAATTTCTGCTCCTATTCATTTATGTATTAAAAGCTGTGAAGTACTTGTGTCCCCTCTGGAATAAATCCCTGTGTCTCCTCGGAGCTGCTGCTTTGCAGTAGAGCTTGGACACATTTTGTTTCTTAATAACTAGAGATCCACCAGTGGATGATTCCCATAGGTTCTCCTATTTTGTAGGAGCTGCACGGCGAGGTCAGCATTCTGAGGGAGGCAAAGCAGCTAAAGGCAAGGAACGTGGAGGATCCGGGGGCTTCTCCCACCCGAGTTTCTCCTGGAGCGGGCTGCGTGTCACACAGGATGTTTAACCCGGCTTTGGGGCGTTCTCCTGCGGTCCCGGCTCTAACTGCTGCCCCTGAGCCGAGGCCTTGCTGTGTCCCAGCACTAAACCCAGCAGGTGGGTCCTGCTTTTCCAGCCCTTTAATTCCACGGGCAATCCCAGATTCCCAGAGCTCCCCTGGGCCCAGCCTGGACTTGCTCCCTGGGAGCTGCACTTCAGTCTGCCTGAACCAAGGACCTCCTGTTTGAAACTTTATTCCTGCTGTTTTTCCTCTTGCAGGTATTTGGCAAAACAGGAGAGAGCCAGTAGGAAGTGAAGCCACAGGAAGGCCTTATCCCAGTGCAGGGTTCCCACTTTTCTCTCTGACTCCTGGAGAAATGCCTGAGCATGACCAGAGACTGTCCATTTGATTTCCAGCCCTTTCCAATAAATCGTTGCTTTCAGCTGGTTTGTGTTCCTGGTGTCATCCTCCTCCTCCTCCTCCTCCATGCATTTGTCAATGGAATTGCTGTCTTTTGCTGAGTTGCATTTTGTTTTTCCAGGAATTGTGGCTCTTTTGTTCCGCTGAAACTTCGCAACTCTGCTGAGAGTTTCAGCTGTCAAATCCAAGTAAGATTGGAGTTTCTTTGGATTGTTACTCCCACAAATGAGAGATCCTTTTTCGAATAGGAGTAAAGAGGCATGTTTAACTCCCTCTTCCCTTGAAAATCAGAGCAGAGGAAGCAGATTTGAAATCATCATTCCATGGACTTCCACCGACTTCCTGGCTCTTCCAAAAGTTTTCCATGTTAGAAATTCCTGAGCTTGTTTTCCAGGCAAGCTGGGAGTTGGATATTATTCCTTCCTTTTATTTGATGTTTAGCCTCTCTCTGATTTTAGTAAGGCAGCATTTATTTTTTCCTATTTTCCATCCAAGTTGGAATTTTGCTACTTCTTAGGGGACATTTCCAAGGAAATTTACCCAATTAATGTTGGTAAATCCGGAATTGTTCAGCGCCATATCCGCAGAATTCTGGGAATTCCCAGGAAAACTCGTTAAGTGTTTAATTGCCGTGATTCGTCTCTTTGTGAAGTTCAATTTGGTGCGTTTTTTATTATATAAGTTCCATTAAAACTTAAATCCTGGCCTAGTTGCTGTCCCTTGGACACAAGGGGGTGGTTCTTTCCTGCCTTGGCACATGTGGATGTTCATCCAAAGTGAACTTCCCGATAAAACAGAATTTGTTTCCAAGCAAAACTGGGATTTGTCTAGAAAACCTTATTTTCTGGGAGGCACTGGGTTTGTTTTCCCTATCCCTGCATAATCCAGGATGCTCCCAGAGCTGTGGTAGTCAGTGGCATAAAGGGGAAAGCTGTGTTTATTTAGTTTCATATTTTATTTTAATTATTATTTTCCTTTTTACTTTTTGATTTTTGTATTTTTTATGTTAAATATTGTATTGTGGTTAATGTTTTCATGGGGTTTTTTTTTGTTTTGTATTTTTAAAATGATTTGGGTTTATTTCTTTTATTTTTATATTTTTGTTCTGTTATTTACTTTTTAGTTTTTATTTTTCTTTATTACTATTTAAAATCCTAATTACTCTTAATTTTTTCATTTTTCAATTTATGGATATTTTAGATTTTACTTTCATGATATTTTTTATTTTAAACAATTTATTATATTTTAAATTTATTTTAAATTTTATTTCTGTTTTACTCTTTTGAGGTTTTTTTTTCAACTTTTATTTTATTTGTTTTATATTAATTTTTTTTTCATGTTTTCTTTATTCCGTTTTTTTTTATCCTACTCTTTTTTTCCCCTGAGCACGTGGAAAGTTGGCTGTGGGCAAGGAAGGAGTTGAGAAATGACCTCCCTCTCCGCTGGACGTCTGGATATAATCAAGAGCGCAGTTAGCAAAACTCCTCTGTATTTTCTGCTGAATTAAAAAACCTGAACGGAGAAGGCTGTGAACACCGTGGTGCCTTTCTTTTCCTTTCAAACCCTAAACAGGTCTCCTCCCCGTGCACAGTATTGCCAGCAGTGAGTCAATGCCGAGGTGTATTTCAGAGGCAGCGATAAAACTGTGCGGACATTTTATTTTGTAACTCTCCGAACCCCCTTGTTTATTAGCCAAGAAATCCAAAATTCAGAAAAAAAAAAAAAAAAAAACCACACACACACAAAAAACAAAAAAACAAACCCCCCCACAAACAACCCCCCCCTCCCCCAAAGCACGCAGAAAGAGAAAATGTGCCCATAATATTTTAATAAAGATTAAATATTTACCCCTTAGAAAGCCAGGGTCATTCAATTCTAATTAACTGTGGTTCTGATCTGTTAGGTTAATGAATACATATGTTTAAAATATCAAGAAGAAAACACACACAAAAAAATAAATATATATATATATAAGCAAGAAAAGGAGAACTATAAAATATGAAAAGTAATATCAATAAATCCACTCTATATTTTTACATGTTCCCTATATTATAATATGTAAAATATACCTACTATAATGTACATATCATAGATAAATTGTAATGATTAATAGAAATATCAAAATAAGAAATAGAAGAAATATTGAAGTGTAGCCTAAAATGAAGGCTTTTTTGGTTTTGGCTTGGTTGATGGCGGGGTTCTCGTAGTTGTTGTGGTTGGGGGTCTTTTGGGGCCTTTATTTTCGGGGATGTTTGGAAGGGGAATTTTGGCCACGTTCTTTTCTGTCTCCGCTCCCTACGGCGGCGCTGCCACCGTGTGGACACAGAGCGGTACTGCAGCTCTCCCCACCCGAGGCGTGTAGCAGCCCCGGGCTGTGATCTGTAAGGCAATGCTGCCATCCTGTGGATAAAAAACGATACTGCAACGCTCCGCCGTGCCCGTCCCCGCGGGCCCGCAGCAGCCCCGAGCTGTGAGCTCACGGGCAGTGCTGCCGCCCGAGCGCCGAACGTTCACGGCCAAAAAGGTGGGAAAAAATGCGAGGACCCCGGGCGCGTGGCAGCCGGCTCCCTGCGCGCGACCTGGACCACGGAGACGCCCGGGAGCGATTTTTCCGCGGCGTACGCAGGTGCGCGGACACGGGATGGGGGCTGAGCGGCGCCAGGGCAGTGTTCGGGCAGGCGATGTGGTCAGGGGCCTGTGCGAGCAGCCGAGGGGGACATTTGGGGGGGTGCCACAACCAAGATGGCGGCGCGGCTCGGGGCGCTTGACCTTCTAAAGATGGCGGCGAAAAGGGCGGAAAAATGAGAGGACCCTATGTGTGTCTAGTTGACTGCCTCCACAAAACCCCGACCACGGCGCCGCCCGGGGGAAATTTTCTGTGCTTTCTCCAGATGTAGGGACACGGGCTGTGGATTCAGCCGCGCAGCAGCCGGGTTAAGGTTAGTGGATTTAGTCAGGCGTCTATGTTAAACACCGACGGGGGCCTTAAGCGTGCCACAACCAAGATGGCGTCTCGACCAGAATTGGCTTCAGCCACATCTAAGATGGCGGCAGGGAGGGGCGAAAGTGACGTAATGCTTCTCGCAACCGAAAAGAGCCGGGGGGGTGACGAGAACGACCGAGTGTTGCCGAACAGCCGAGAAGAGCCGACGGCTGACGGAAAGCGCCGAGTTTCCCCGAAGAGCCAAACCCAGCCGAGTTGCCCCGAACGTCGCTCCCCAGGACCCTGATTTTGGAATGCTTTATGGAATTAGCCGAGCAGCTTTTACTTCTGAGGTTTCCATAGAGAGGAAATGAGCTGTTCCATAGATTTATTTTTCGCAATGCGTTTTGAAATTATACCAGAATCTCCGCTCTCCCGTCAGACCCCGTGACCCCGAGTTTTGAGGTTTCTCGTAAAGATTTTTCTGCCTATGCTGGAAACAGATTCCCCGGCACCACGGGGAGCGGCAGGATTTGGGGGGTCCCGGGGCCGGCACGGGGGTTCCCCGCGGCCCGGCCCGGCCCTGCCGGCACCAGGAAATCGCCGTCGCCGTCCTCTCGTGCCCGGAGCCCCGGCAGGACGCCGGCGCAGCGCCGGCTGCGGGCGGAGCAGGAGCGGCTCGTGCCGCCCGCAGCGCTCCCGGTCCCGATCGCGACCGCAACACCGCCCCGCCCTCAGCCCGGGCCCCGAACCCCCCGGCCCCGATCCGGCGGCCCTGGCGGGAGCGGGGCCGTGAGGGGACAGCGGGGCGGGGCTCGCGGAACCGAGCTGGGATTGGCGGGGCCGGCGCTGCCTCCGCTTGTGATTGGTTGGGCTCACCTGGCCGGCGCTTCCTCAACAGGGATTGGCGGGGCCGGCGCTGCATCCGCTTGTGATTGGTTGGGCTGACCTGGCCGGCGCCTCCTCAACAGGGATTGGCGGGGCCGGCCCTGCATCCGCTTGTGATTGGTTGGGCTGACCTGGCCGGCGCTTCCTCAACAGGGATTGGCGGGGCCGGCGCTGCATCCGCTTGTGATTGGCTTAGCTGACCTGGCCGGCGCTTCCTCAACAGGGATTGGCGGGGCCGGCACTGCATCCGCTTGTGATTGGCTGAGCTGACCTGGCCGGCGCTTCCTCAACAGGGATTGGCGGGGCCGGCGCTGCATCCGCTTGTGATTGGCTGAGCTGGCCGGCCCTGGGGCATAAATAGCGCCCTGAGGGGACGGGGAGCGGCGTTTGGAGCTGCGCGGTCGGTCGGGAGGAGCGCCGCTGCGCCGGGACGGGATGTCTGCAGCTGCCGGCCCGGGGAGCGAGGGTGAGCACGGACGCGACTCCCGCGTCCGCCTGCGCCAGTGTCTGGGGGCCGGCGGTGTCCTGAGGCAGTGGCGCCAGCCGTACCCAGGGCGGCCGGAGGCCTGGTGCGGGGCCTGGTGCGGCGCAGGAGGACCGGCTGTAGCTAGCAGGGGCCAGCGAGAAGCGCTTCTGTAGTTTCTGGATTTAAAGCAGCGTTTAAAGGATCAGAAATAAAACCGCGTTTTTTGCATTTTTTGTTATTTTTTTGCTTTTATTAGAAGTAACTATGTTTTTCATATTTATTGCATCTTTTCACTATTTTGCTTGTTTCAATGCACTATTTTTGGTTCAATTTTTTTTTTCCCTGTTTTTTTCCCCATGGCAGTAAAATTCTCTAAAGCACTAAACTGGCTGCAGAATGGCATTTTATCGGACAAAGTAATGCTGCTTCTCCCAGCCAGCACTGCACCGTTCTTGGTGCAATTTTTCACTGTTTCCTGTAGCCCCAGAATCCGTGGCTGTCCCTCAGGGTTCTGAAGGAGTGCTGTATTTGGATTTTTCGCTTCAGGATCTAAACTGTGGCATCTGGGCTGTATTCTAGGAACCCTGGAAAAGCAAGTTCTTATTCGTGAGGACCCATTAACTCTTGACAGTCGAGCTGTCTTGCAAGAGGTGCTGCAAAGGGTGAGATATCTTTTTTTTGTAATCATCTCTGTGAAACCTTAATATGCTTAAACAGTTTCTGCGGAACAGATGATTTCACCCAGAGCATTGCAGAGCATTGTAACACATACTGGACTGCTTAATGTAATCGGTATCTTTATTTTTCCCAATGCGTTTTGAAATGATACCAGAATCTCTCCTCTCCCCTCGGACCCGGCTCGGCTGAGCTGTGAGGTGCGGGGCCGGCCCAGGGAGAAGGGCGGGGCCTCGGGCGATGGTCCCGCCCCCATCTCGGGCAGGGCGGGCGCTGGGCGGTCCAGGGGGCGGGGCCGGGCAGGGCCGGGGTTCTCGGTGTTTGGGTTTTGTCTGGGCTTGTGAGCCAAGTCATAAACAAGCCAACTCGGCTCCTGAACTCTCCAATGAATGTTTAAAATGCTTCCACAGAAGGACAAGTTAAGAGTGATTCCAAAGGAATGTTTGTAAATGAAGGGTAACGATTTCTGGGGAATTTCCTTGGGAATTATGAACCTCAGGCATATGGATTTTCGGGGGTGGAATCCCCGTTCCAGCCTCGGGCACCTGCAGGAGAAGAGGGGTCCTTATCCACAGCAAGGGAAGCCCGGTGCCCCATCGTGTCAGCTGCAGACAATGAACCGTCCTGGGAATGAACAGCAAGTCCCCTCTGCCCTCACCCTCGGAGTGGCAGCAGCTGCAGGTGAGAGATGGCACAGGATGGGGAGGGGAGAGAGCAGCCCCAGGTGTGAGCTGGGAACAGTGAGAGGGGACAGAACAGGCACAGGTGGAGCTGTGATGGATAACGATGGGGCGGTTCCAGCCGGGGGCTGTTTAAAAGGGGAGCCTCAGCTCAGTTGAGTATGGAGCTGTGAGGAGTGAGGACTTTAACCTGAGGTTCTGGGTGTGATTCATGGAGAGACTACAAGAGCATTTGGATTTGGAGCATTTCCTCGGGAAGCGCCAAGGGACAAACCTTTGTGCCAAACAGGTAAATAACCCAGTGCGGGTTTATTGGGGGGACTTTTTTCCTTTTCAGCTTCGTCTCACCAATCCCTCCCCGGTGCTCCCAGAAGAAAAAGGAGTTATGGAGACAAAAGGAGTTCAAATTGATGGAAGAAACTCCTTTTTTCTGTTGTTATCCGTGTTTAAAGTGGCGAGATTTTCTTTTCAGCTGAAATTTTAATTAATAGTGGCCCTTCTATGTGGCTTCTTTTCAATATGAGGTTCTTAGGTGGTGTGTCGTGTTTTGTCTTTTTTTGGTATTATTTGTTGTGAGTAATTTGGGTTTTGAGTGAAGGTAACCTCATGTGTGAGTTTGTTTGTATTTGAGGTAGAACTAATTTAAGTAGCTTTTTTAAAGAGACTTCTGAAATGTGTTATTGGGGTTTTGTGTGTTGTAGGGAGGGATCCAGGTTGGGTAGAGCTGGTTTTTTTTCTGTTTGGTGGTTTTTAATGATTTATTGTGTAGCTTTATTCTCTTTGTAGGTGGTGTGATGAGGGATATGTGGTGTATTTATTTCATGTTCGGTTTCATAGCTTACATGGTCAGAGTATTTTTGAACTGAGTTTTGTTACTGAGTTGTTTTTGGGGGATATTGTGTTTTTCAAGAGTTTGTTTTCTAAGGTTTACAGTGGTGTAATTGGCTGTGGTGTGAGGTATAGGGGAGGTTTTTATTTATTTAGCGGTGGCTTTAATCATGGCAATGGTGTTGTGTTTGTTTTAGTGGGTTGGAGTCAGTGTGATGTAGTTCATTTTTTAGGGTTTCTTAATATTTATAATTAGATTATTGTTTTATGGGATTTGTTTATTTAGCATGCTTGACTACAGTGTATGTTTTATAGTTTTGGATAATTTAGGGGATATTGTTTGTAGCCAAATGGATCTTTTGGTTTTGTGTGTATTTATAGGTGATCTGTTTGTTTTGGTGGTTCTGAGGTATTATGGGTTCATTGAGTTAGGAATAATTGGTTTTGGTACTGTTAATTGAAGTATATTTGTGCTGTTTTTATTCTTGTGGATTGATTTGTTTGTTGTTGTGGTTTAGGGTAAACCTGAGAGGAAACTTTGGAATAGGGTTTTTTTTAGAGAGTAAGCCAAAATGGTCTCTCTTTTAAATTGGTTTGTGAAAGAATTTCTTTAGGAAGAAATGGAAAAAACTATTTATTTAACAAACAAAGTGGTCATAAGCGTAAAGAATAAATAACAAAATAATAAAACACTTTGTTTTTCTGAAAGGAGATGGTAAATTCAGCAAGTCCTTGCTGTGGGTTGTAGCTCAGCTCCTTTGGTCTCTTATCCGCTGTTCTGGTGTTGATAAAATGCTGAGGTCCAGGCCCCCTGGGCTGCAGGTGCAGCTCTCGGTGCTTCTCTGGGTTTTTCAGTCTGCAGCAGGTTTAATGAACCCAAAGAAAAAGGGGAAATAATCAGTGCAGGGAACTTCTCTGCCCTAAAACTAACTAAGAGCAAAGGAGATCTGTGTGGTGCAGTCTGTCTGTGCTTGGGCTGAATACACTGGACAGGGAATGCACAGGAGTGACCACTGTTTTCATAAAACAAGCTGCGTGCTTTTTATTTCCTTGCTTTGCTCTCAAAATCAGTCTGAAAGGTACTGAAGGCGTTTTTGAAGTAGTTATTTTGAATTTTTGAGGGGTTTTGGTGTTTAAATTATTTATTTTGGAGGAAGTTTGTTTGAAGTTTTTGCTTAGTTATAATGAAATTATTTTATTTTTAATTAGAAGTTTTATTGCAGTTAAAGGTAGAGGCTTTTTTGTTCTGTTAGTAATAGAAAATAGGCTTTGATTTGGTATGTAGTGATGGGATTGGTGTATATGGTCTACATGTGTGGACTAAGGATTTAAAAGTCTGTGGTTTTGGCGTACTAGGTTAATAAATTTCTATAGGTCAAGGAATATAGGTTTTCTACTTTTTATGTGGTTAGAGGCAGGTATTTCAGTTGGGGGTGTTCTGGGTGTATATTTCAGAGGTTTTTTGAGGAGAATGGAGATGGGGTTATTTTTATTATATTTGGAAAATGGACTAGGAATAATAAGAGTTGGCTTTTTTTTAATGGACTTTTGTTTGTGTTTTGTTTTCTAAAATGGATATATTTGTGTGGTCAGGGCAGTGGTGTTTCTGGTGCAACTCTGAGCATCCCTTATTGTTTGTGTGTTTCAGGTGGTCACTTGTCGCACACTGAGATCCTCTCACCCAGCAGCCCTGCTGAGATCATCCGTGGATGTTTGGTTTTCTTAATGGCACCTGAATGAGAGACAGCAGGAATTTCCCTGAGGCAGAGACAGCCTTCCTTGGCCCCTGATGTGGATTCTCATCCCTGGAAATCCCAGTGATAAGTGAAGGCCTAAAAGCCACAGAGGGGGTGAAAGTGGGGTGTGGGTTGGGAGTCACTGGGAGGGATTTTTGGGTCAGGTTTGGAGGTGGGGATGTCCAAGCTGCGACCCCTTTAGGGCACGTGAAGGGAAGGTCTCACAGTGCTGAGGTGTGCAGGGCAGAGCAGTCCCAGGGCACGTCGTGTCACTTGTCTGTTGTGCCCTCAGTGTCTGTTGTGTGTTTTGTTTTGTGTGTCTTTTGCCTTAACCCTTCAAGGGGTCTTTTGGAGACCCCAGGCATCGTTCTTAATATCTCCCTGTTCCTTGGACAGGCACTGATATCATTGAACTTTGAATCAGGTGCTCAGACACACATCAGAATCCATCTCTCTTCACAACCTTCCAGACTGGTTCCTTTCCAGGTCTTGTTCTGAGCTGTATCAACAGCTGTGCATTGCCACCATCCATTCAGGCAGATTAGGTCTTCTAAAAGTGCACAGCTGAGTGGAGGATTCTGACCGTAGGATTCTCAGGCATCCGTCTCTGCATTTCTTGGGATCAGTGATCCCATTGGCATCTTCTTCCTGCAGGGTTCTCTGAGCCTGGTCAGCTCCCCATGGGTCTTACCTCGGTCATCTCATTGCGAGTTCTCTCGGTCCTCAGGGTCATTTTTCTTGCCGAGATATTTCTGTCCCTGTTGTGTCCCCCCTTTTGTCCTGTCCTGTGTCACGGGTGTTGGTGTGTTTGTCCTGGAGCTGCTCTGCCTTGTTGCTCAGTCTGGGTGTAGGGGGAATGGGACAAGTCCTGGGGGCTTGAAATTTGTCATGTGGGGTGTAGTTGGGCTGTAGAGGGTATTCCTAGATTGACACAAAGTGTCTGGAATTGTCAAGTTCTCCTTGGTAAAAATCAATGGTAAGGACTGAAAACATGAGAGACTGGCAAGTTATACATACCAGAGACACGTTTTTCTTTTTCCTTTTTTTTTTTTTTTTTTTTTTTAATAGCTATGAGACTTACATCTTGATTTTGAGACTCTCTTTTTTGTCCAACTTTTTTGTTAAAAAATCTTATTTTGAAGTGCCTCAACCAAGGAGATCCTGTTTGAAACTTTATCCCTGTTGTTTTTCCTCTTGCAGGTAGTTGGCAAAAAAGGATGGAGCCAGTAGGAAGCAAAGCCCCTGGAAGGCCTCATCCCAGTCCAGCTGTTGTTTTGTGTTCTTGAAAAGATTTTATATTTATTTTTTATTTTTAACTTTTTTTTTAATATTACTTTTAGATTTTTTTTGTTTATTTTATTTCCATGTTTTTATTGTATTTTTAATTTTTAAGAACTTTTTATTAATTTTTATTCAATTTTTTTTTATTTTTATTTTTTCATGTTTTCTTTGTTCCTTTTTTAAATACTATTTCTTACCCGGAGTACGTGGAAGTTGGACCCTAAAGGAGAGAAAAACTAGGAAAAGACTGACATCAAAGAACACTAAATTCATTTGTGCCACGCTTTAATAGAAATAGGATACAGGATAGCATGAATAAAGACCAAGCATTCTCTGTTTTCCAGGAGACTCCCATTCTCTGAACACTGACCACCCTTCTGGTGGATTTCTACACAGAAACCATTAACTTGTTTATTGTATTTCTCCCTCTATGTATTTTAATGTGGGGTTTTTTTGTTTGTTTTGTTTTTTTTTTTTTTTTTTTTTTTTTTTTTTTTTTGTTTTTTTGTTTTTTGTTTTTTGTTTTTGTTTTGTTTTTTTGGTGGGTTTTTTTGTGGGTTTTTTTTTTTTTTTTTTTAAATTTTTTTTTCCATACTCTTTCTTACCCTGTGTAGGTGGAAGTTTGGCTGTTGGTAAGAAAGAAGTTGAAAAATGACCTCCATGTCCACTGGAGGTCTGGATATAACTGAGAGTGCAGTTAGTGAAAAACCTCTGTATTTTCTGCTGAATTAAAACCTGAATGGAGAAAGCTGTGAACACTGTGGTGCCTTTTTTTCTTTTAGGTCTCATTTTCCCCATGCACAGTATTGCCAGCAGTAACTTGATGTCAAGGTGTATTTCAGAGACAGCAATAAAACTAAGTAGACATTTTAATTTGTAACTCTCTGAACTGCCTTGTTTATTAGCCAAGAAATCTAAAGCTAAGCAAACAAAAAAACCCCAAAACAAAGCCCCCCAAAAACACCCCCCTCAAAAAGCAGGCAGAATGGGAAATTTATTTTATTATTTTATATTATTATTTTAAAATCATTTTTATTATTATTAATTACTATTTTAATAAAGATTAAATATTTACCCCTTAGAAAACCAGGGTCATTCAATTCTAATTAACTGTGGTTCTGGTGTCTTAGGTTAATCAATTCATATGGTTTAAAATATTGTTTAAAATATCAAGAAGTAAATAAAAAAAAATACAAATACAAAAAAAAAAAGGAAAATATAAGTAACAAGAGAACTATAAAATATGAAAGATAATATCAATAGATACACTATATATTACCTATTCCATATATTATAATATGTAATGTATACCTAATATAATGTGCATGATATAATAGGTAAATTATAATAATATAAATAGGTAGGTAATATAAATAGATAAATTATAGTAGATAAATACATGATATAATGGAAATATCATAATAAGAAATAGAAGAAATATTTAAATATGGCCTAAAATGAAGACTTTTTTGGTTTTGGCTTGGTAGATGGTGGGATTCTCGTACTTGTAATATTTTGGGGCTTTTATTTTCGGGGATGGTTGGAAGGGGAATTTTGGCCACATTCTTTTCTGCCTCCGGTCCCTGCGACAGTGGTGCCACCGTGTGGAGAAAGAGCGGTACTGCAGCTCCCCCTTCCTGGCACCGGGCTGTGATCTGTGAGGCAATGCTGCCATCTCGTGGATAAAAAGCGGTACTGCAGTTCTCCCCCTTGCCCGTAGCAGACCCGGGCTGTGAGCTCACGGGCAGTGCTGCCGCCCGAGGACCGAAAGATCACGGCCAAAAAAGGGGGAAAAAAAAATGAGGGGACGCAGGGCACGTGGCAGCCGGGTGCCTGCGCGCGACCCGGACCACGGAGCCACCCGGGAGCGATTTTTCCGCGGCATACGCAGGTGCGTGGACACGGGATGGGGGCTGAGCGGCGCCACGGCAGTGTTTGGGCAGTCGATGTTGTCAGGCGCTTGTGCGAGCAGCCGAGGGGGACATTTGGGGGGGGTGCCACAACCAAGATGGCGGCGCGGCTCGCGGCGCTTGACCTTCTCAAGATGGCGGCGAAAAGGGCGGGAAAGAGAGAGGACCCGATGTGTGTCTATTTGACTGCCTGCACAAAAATCCCGACCACGGCGCCGCCCGGAGAAAATTTTCTGTGGCGTCTCCAGGTGTAGAGACACGGGCTGTAGGTTCAGCCGCGCTGCAGGCGGGTTGAAATTACTCGTTTTAGTCAGGCGTTTGTGTTAGACACCTATGGGGGCCTTAAGGGGCGCCACAACCAACATGGCGGCTCGGCTCGCTGCTCTTGACCTTCTAAAGATGGCGGCGGGGAGGGGCGAAAGTGACGTAATGCTCTCTGCCACCAAAAAAGGCGAGGTGTGACGAAAATGACCGAGAGTTGCCGAACAGCCGAGAATAGCTGACGCCTGACGGAAATGACCGAGTTTAGCCGAACAGCCGAAAATAGCCGACGGCTGACGGAAATCGCCGGGTTTCCCCGAACAGCCGAACCCAGCCGGGTCTCCCCGAACAGCCGAAGACGTCCGACTTTCCCCGAACGTCGCCCCCCCTCAGCCGAACCGAACGCGCTGAGGGCAGTTCCAGGGTGGCCCCGGACCGGTGTCCGCCCTCACTGCCGCTTCCTCGGCGGGCCATTCAAGGCGGTGTCGGGGCCGCTGCCGATCCCCCGGCGGGCGGGCGGGACACGCTGGCACTGTACCCAGAGTTGGAGCACTCGCTGTCGGCGCTGGAGCCGAGCCCGGGGTTCCCGGGGAAGGTGGCAAGGATCAGCCAGTAAAACGCCCGGATTGCTCGTGTGGCCCTGAGAGCCCCCAGAACATTGATTTGGGGGGGTCTGTGCCAGCCGCTTATGCCCTAATGGAGTGGGATTTCTCACAAGGACACGCAGTGATGGACAAGGGGAAGGGCTTCATCAGGATGAAGGGAGGCTGAAACGACGCGGAAAGAACTCCACAACTAATCCGAGTTGTTAGAGCGGTTTGTATTTATTGACGTGGGGAATAATTTTATCAAAGACACGCATACCCCCCAGGGGATTTGCCCCCTTTCTTATTTTCTGAGGTTTTACATATTCATGATATCTTACAGACTTTCTTCATACATACTTATTTTTTGATCTTGCTTATTTTCCTTTGATATGGTAATCACTTTATGCTTTTCTGGGCACGCTCAGTGTTTAGTGGTGGTGGTCTCCAGGCCGTGGTGGGGGTCATTTTTTATTCATTTTTTCACCTTTATCTTTCTCACGTGTGCTTTGGCTTTTTTGGCACAATTTTAAGAGAATGTATTGTTTTAGAGTCTGTGTTGTTTTCTTTACTTGTGCTCTTAATGCTGATATTCTGTTGTTTAGGTTAGTTCTTGTAGTTCATTTTCTGATTGTGCTGAAGGTTTCATATTTGTAATGTTTAAATATATGCAAAAAAGTAATAAGCACAGTATTACTAAATGCTGTCTTATATATTTTAAAATATTACTTGGAATATATTCTATTATACTGTATATGCTCTTTAATTTACTATAAAGGATTAGTTGTGATTTTTCATTTTATGCCTCAGAGGCCGGTTTAGATTAAATATCAGGAAGGAATTGTTCCCTGTGAGGGCGGCGGGGCCCTGGCACAGGTTCCCCAGAGAAGCTGTGGCTGCCCCTGGATCTGGTGGAAGGTGTCCGTGCCCTGGGTGGGGGCTGGAATGGGATGAGCTTTCCCTTCCACAATTCAGTGATTCTGGTGGTCTTGCTGACAGCTCCTCAGTCAGCCTGAGGAGCTGTTGCAAATTCAGGCTGGAAGTTGAGTGCTTGTAATTTACACAGTGTAAAACAAGAATGAGCGCTTAAAAAAATTCTACTGCATGATTTTTTTAATATAAAAAGCAGGGGGAGAGGTGCTTCCTTTTATTTTCTTCTGATTCAATTGTATTTCTCACTTACAGCACCGTAGAAACCCTGTTCTGCTCTGGCTGCTGAAGGACACTGCAGCATCTCCAGGTGCACCTGAAGGCATCTCGACACCGAGAGAGATTTGTTCTGTTTCCGCATTGACTCTGTTGAAAGGTAAACACAGAATGTCTATGGGTCACCCTGCCAGCTCCACTTGGCTCAGCAGGCATCGCAGGGAGGGCCCTCCTGTCATCTCTCTGGTGAGTCTGGAGGTGAGTTTTTCTGCTGCTCTGGGGCTGTGCTGGGACCCCTCAAATTCCAGTCAGAGGTGCTGGGCACTGCTGGGCCTTGGGGACACCACTGAGAGGTGGCTGCTTTGGTTTCTTAATACCTAGAAATCCATGGATTGCTGGGTGATTTCCATAAGTTCTCCTATTTTGTGGGAGCTGCAGGGTGAGGTCAGTATTCTGAGGGAGGCCCTGGCAAAGCTGCCAAGGACAAGGAACACGGAGCATCCGGGGGCTTCTCCCACCTGAGTTTCTCCCGGAGCGTGCTGCGTGTCATGCTGGATGTTTAACCTGGCTTTGGGGTGTTCTCCTGCAGTCCCAGCTCCAACTGCTGCCCCTGAGCCGAGGCCTTGCTGTGTCCCAGCACTAAACCCGGCAGGTGGGTCCTGCTTTTCCAGGCCTTTAATCCCACGGGCAATCCCAGATTCCCGGAGCTCCCCTGGGCACAGCCTGGACTCGCTCCCTGGGAGCTGCACTTCAGTCTGCCTGAACCAAGGACCTCCTGTTTGAAACTTTATTCCTGCTGTTTTTCCTCTTGCAGGTAGTCGGCAAAAAAGGAGAGAGCCAGTGGGAAGTGGAGGCACTGGAAAGCCTTATCCCAGTGCAGGGTTCCCACTTTTCTCTCTGACTCCTGGAGAAATGCCTGATCAGAACCAGAGAGTGTCCATTTGATTTCCTGCCCTTTACAGTTGATCGTTGCTTTCAGCTGGTTTGTGTTCCTGGTGTCATCCTCCTCCTCCTCCTCCATGGATTTGTCAATAGAATTGCTGTATTTTGCTGAGTTGAATTTTGCTATTCCAGCAATTGTGGCTCTTTGGTTCCACTGAAACTTCCCATCTCTGCTGGGAGTTTCATCTGTCAAATCCAAGTAAGATTGGAGTTTATTTGGATTGTTACTCCCACAAACTAGAGATCATTCTGGAATAGGAGTAAATTGGCATGTTTAACTCCCTCTTCCCTTGAAAATCAGAGCAGAGGCAGCAGATTTGAAATCATCATTCCATGGACTTCCACAGACTTCCTGGCTGTTCCAAAAGTTTTCCATGTTAGAAATTCCTGAGCTTGTTTTCCAGGCAAGCTGGGAGTTGGATATTATTCCTTCCTTTTATTTGATGTTTAGCCTCTCTCTGATTTTAGTAAGGCTATATTTTTTTTCCTATTTTCTATCCTAATTGGAATTTTGGTACTTCTTAGGGGACATTTCCAAGGAAATTTCCCCAGTTAAGGTTGGTAAATCAAGAATGTGTCAGCACCATATCCACAGAATTCTGGGAATTCCCAGGAAAACTTGTAAGGTGTTTAATTGCCTTGATTCATCTCGTTTTCAAGTTCAGTTGAGTGTGTTTTTAATTACATAAGTTCCATTAAAACTTAAATCCTGGCCTAGTTGCTGTTCCTTGGACACAAGGGGGTGGTTCTTTCCTGCCTTGGCACATGTGGGTGTTCATCCCAAGTGAGCTTCCTGCTAAAACAGAATTTGTTTCCAAGAATTTTCTAGAAAACCTTTTTTTCTATGAGGCACTGGGTTTGTTTTCCCTATCCCTGCCTAATCAAGAAAACTCCTGGGGCCTGTGTTAGGCAGTGGCATGAGGGAAGGGCTGTGTTTATTTAATTTTGTATTTTATTTTACTTTTTTTTTTTTTTTTATTTTTGTATTTTATGTTAAATATTGTATTGTGGTTAATGTTTTAATATATTTTTTGTTTTGTCTTTTTAAAATGCTTTTGGTTTATTTCTTTAATTTTTATATTTTTAGTCTTTTATTTATTTTTAAAATTTAAAAATTTTTCTTTATTACTATTTAAAATCTTAATGACTTTTATTTTTTTTTAAATTTATGGATATTATTTCAGTTTTTACATTCATGTTATTTATTTTGTATTTTAAATTTTTAAATTATATTTTAAATTTATTTTAGATTTTATTAATTTCTTTTTTTCTTTTTAATAACTTTTGAGGTTTTTTAAAAATTTTAATTTTGTTTTATTTTATTTTATAATTTTTTTTTTCATGTTTTCATTGTTCCTTTTTTTTTTTCCTTACTCTTTTTTTTCCCCCGAGTATGTGGAAGTTTGTTCCCGCCCCCATCCCGGGCAGGATAGGGCGGAAGGCGGAGCGTGGGGCGGAGCGTGGGGCGGAGCGTGGGGCGGAGCCGGGGGCGGAGCCGGGGGCGGAGCCGGGCAGGGCCGGAGTTCTCGGTGTTTGGGTTTTGTCTGGGCTTGTCAGCCAAGTCATAAACGAGCCAATTCGGCTCCTGAACTCTCCAATGAATGTTTAAAACGCTTCCACAGAAGGACAAGTCAGGAGTGATTCTAAAGGAATATTTGTAAATGAAGGGTAACGATTTCTGGGGAATTTCCTTAGGAATTATGAACCTCAGGCATATGGATTTTCGGGGGTGGAATCCCAGTTCCAGCCTCGGGCACCTGCAGGAGAAGAGGGGTCCTTATCCACAGCAAGGGAAGCCCGGTGCCCCATCGTGTCAGGTGCAGACAATGAACCGTCCCGGGAATGAACAGCAAGTCCCCTCTGCCTCACCCTCGGGCTGGCCGCAGCTGCAGGTGAGAGATGGCACAGGATGGGGAGGGGAGAGAGCAGCCCCAGGTGGAGCTGTGATGGATAATGATGGGGCGGTTCCAGGTTAAGAGGGCAGCCCCAGCTCATTCTGGTATCCGGCCGTGGGGAGTGAGGAGCTCACGCTGACGTCCTGGCTGTGGGTCATGGGGAGCACGTGGGTTTGGAGCGTTACTTGGGAGGCGATGGGGATCAAACCTTTATACTGAGCAACAGCACAAGGTAAACCAGTGTGGGTTTATAGAGGGGACTTTTTTTTCCTTTTCAGCTTCATCTTAATAAACCCTCCCCGGTGCTCCCAGACGAAAAAGGAGTTATGGAGACAAAAGGAGTTCAAATTGATTGAAGAAACTCCTTTTTTCTGTTGTTGTCTGTGTTTAAAGTGGAGGGATTTTCTTTTCACCTGGAATTTTAATGAATAGTGGCACTTCTACGTGGCTTTTATTCAATATGATGTTCTTAGGTGGTGCGTAGTGTTTTGTGTGACTTTTTTTGGTGTTATTTGTTATATATAATTTGATTTTTGAGCAAAGGTAACTTTATGTGTGGGTTTGTTTGTATTTGAGGTAGAACTAATTTAAGTAGCTTTTTTGCGAGACTTCTGAAATGTGTTGTTGGGGTTTTGTGTGTTGTATGGAGGGATCCAGGTTGGGTAGAGCTGGTTTTTTCTGTTTGGTGGTTTTTAGTGATTTATTGTGTAGCTTTATTCTGTTTGTAGGTGGTGTGACGAGGGATATGTGGTGTATTTAATTCATGTTTGGTTTCATAGTTCACGTTGGTCAGAGTATTTTTGAACTGAGTTTTGTTGTTGAATTATTTTTGGGGGATATTGTGTTTTTCCAGGGTTTATTGTCTAAGGTTTACAGTGGTGTAATTGGCTGTGGTGTGAGGTGTAGGGGAGGCTTTTATTTATTTAGTGGTGGCTTTTATCATAGGGAGCATCTAGTGTTTGTTTTAGTGGGTTTGGGACAGTGTGATGTAGTTCATTTTTTAGGGTTTCTTAATATTTACAATTAAATGATTTTTTATTGTGTTATAGGGGTTTGTTTATTTAGCATGCTTGACTACAGTATACATTTTATAGTTTTGGATAATTTAGGAGATATTGTTTGTAGTCAAACAGATCTTTTGGTTTTGTATGTATTTATAGGTGGTTTGTTTGTTTTGATGGTTTTGAGGAATTAAGAGTTCATTGAGTTAGGAATAATTGTTTTTGGTGCTGTTAATTTAAGTATATTTGTGCTACTTTTATTTCTATGGATTGAATTGTTTGTTGTTGTGGTTTAGGATAAACCTGAGAGGAAACTTTTGAATGGGTTTTTTTTAGAGAGTAAACTAAAATGGTCTCTCTTTTAAATTGGTTTGGGAAAGAACTTCTTTGGAGAAAAATGGGAAAAACTATTTAACAAAGTGCTCACAAGCATAAAGAGTGAATGACATAAAATAATAAAACTTTCTGTTATTCTGTGGCGAGATGGTAAATTCAGAAAGTCCTTGCTGTGGGTTGTAGCTCCTTTGGTCTCTTGTCAGCTCTTTCAGCATTGATAAAATGCCGAGGTCCAGGCCTCCTGGGCTGCAGGTGCAGCTCTCGGTGCTTCTCTGGGTTTTTCAGTCTGCAGCAGGTTTAATGAGCCTGGAGAAAAAGGGAAAAAAAATCAGTGCAGGGAACTTCTCTGCCCTAAAACTAACAACTAACAAAGAGCCATCAGATCTGTGTGCTGCAGTCTGTCTGTGCCTCAGCTGAATACACTGGAGAGAGGGAATGCAGAGGAGTGACCACTGTTCTCTTAAAACAAGCTGTGTGCTTTTTCTTTCCTTGCTTTGCTCTCCAAATCAATCTGAAAGGTACAGAAGGCATTTTTGAAGGAGTTATTTTAACTATTTGATGGTTTTTGGCACTTCAAGTACTTGTTTTGGAGTGTTTGGGGTTTTGAGTTAGTTATAATGGGATAATTTTACTTCTAATTAGGTGTTTTTAGGTTTTATTACAGTTAAAAGTTGTGACTTTCTTGTTTTGTTAGTAGAAATAGAAAATAGGTTTTGATTTTGTATATAGTGATGGGATTGGTGTATATGGTGTATAAGTGTGGACTAAGGATTTAAAATTCTGTGGTTTTGATGTGTTGGCTTAATGAATTTATGGTTTAAAAGACGTGGGGTTTATGGTTCTTACTTGGTTAGAGGCAGATCTTTAAATTGGGGGGGTTCTGGGTGTGTATTTTGGAGGTTTTTTGAGGGGAATGGACATGGGGTTATTTTTATTATATTTGGAAAATGGACTACGAGTAATAAGAGTTGGGGTTTTTTTTGCTGGACTTTTGTTTGCATTTCCTAAAATTGATATATTTGTGTGGTCAGGGTCGTGGTGTTTCTGGTGTAACTCTAAGCCTCCATTATTGTTTGTGTGTTTCAGGTGGTCCAGTTGTCTCACACTGAGATGTCCTCACTGACCAGCCAACAGCCCTGCTGAGATCATCCCTGGATGTTTGGTTTTCTTCATGGCACCTGACTAAGAGACAACAGCCCGGTAACAGCAGGAATTTCCCCGAGGGAGAGGTGGCCTTCTTTGGCACCTGATGTGGATTCTCATCCCTGGACATCCCAGAGATAAGTGAAGGGCTAAAAGCCACAGAGGGGATGAAAGTGGGGTGTGGGGTCATGGGTCACCGTGAGGGATTTTTGAGTCGGGTTTGGAGATGGGGATGTCCAAGATGTGACCCCTTTAGGGCACGTAAAGGGAAGGTCTCACAGTGCTGAGGTGTGCAGGGCAGAGCAGTCCCAGGGCACGTCGTGTCACTTGTCTGTTGTGCACTCTGTGTCTTTGTGTGTTTTGTTTTGTGTGTCTTTTGCCTTAACCCTTCAAGGGGTCTTTTGGAGATGGTTTTCCCCTATGTTTCTTAACATCTCCCTTTTCCTGGTGCTGATACCAGGCCAGGCATCAAACCCTTGACTCAGGAGCTCAGAGGCCCCTCAGAATCCATCTCTCTTCACAAGTGTCCAGGCTGATGCCTTTCCAGGTCTTGTTCTGAGCTGTATCCACAGCTGTGCACTGCCACCATCCGTTCTGGTGGATTAGGTCTTGTCAGAATGCAGAGACAGGTACAGGATTCTGACCGTAGGATTCTCGGGCATCCATCTCTGCTTTTCTTGGAATCAGTGATCCCGTTGGCATCTTCTTCCTGCAGGGTTCTCTGAGCCCGGTCAGCTCCCCATGAGTCTTACCTCGGTCATCTCATTGCGAGTTCTCTCGGTCCTCAGGGTCATTCTTCTTGCTGAGATATTTCTGTCCCTGTTGTGTTCCCCCTTTTGTCCTGTCCTGTGTCACGGGTGTTGGTGTGTTTGGCCTGGAGCTGCTCTGCCTTGTTGCTCAGTCTGGGTGTAGGGGGAATGGGACAAGTCCTGGGATCTTGGAATTTGTCATGTGGGGTGTAGTTGGGCTGTAGAGGGTATCCCTAGATGGACACAAAGTGTCTGCAGCTGTCAAGTTCTCCTGCAGCACTTTGACTTTTGTCCTGACTTTGTTTCAGGTGCAGATGGATTAAATCCATGGCAGAGTGCCCCATCCTGGGTGTGGGGGCTCCCCTGAGACGGTCAGTCACTGTTGGTGTTTGCAGGGGAGTGTAAATGGTGGCCATGTTACAGCACTGTTCTTTGTCTTTGTTTTTAGGAGGCAAAGTTGGATCTGTGCAGTCAAGGTGAAGTGGACAAGGTGAGCAGTGATGGGTGGACAGAAGCAGTTGCTGTTGCTCAAGTCTCACTTGCTGGTTCTACTCTAAGCATTCTCTGTTCTGTTTTATTTTATTTTAGGTGGTCCCTTTGGCAGATGTGCTGGCCCAGGATGCCAGAGGAGGGTAGATGGGTGCAACATTAAGGTTCACTTGTGCTGCGCTTCATTCAGAGCGGGGATGTTGCTGTTTCACAGGAACTCAGCATGATTTTTCCTTTTTTGTTTCTTTGCAGGTGCTGCTGCTGCCCCAGGTGTGCCAAGGAATAGAGGGAGGGGGTGAGTTGGCACTTGGGCAGGTGGCCCACAGGTGAGTGCCGTGCTCAGTGTGTCCCTTTTCCTTTTGCTGGGTTCACTCTGGGCAGCCTCTGGAGTGGGGGGAGATCTGAGGGGGAGCCGGGACAGGGGTGCAGAGGAGCCCTGGGGGTGACTCTTCTGGAGGGGAATAGTCACATTTTCTGTTCTGTGGTCCCAGGTAGTGTGAGGAGGTGCACAGCTGGAGTTTGGATATGGCAGCACCGAGGTGGGAGCAGAGAACATCTTCAAATCCACGGAGCCAACACGTTCATTTCTGTCGAGGAGGGATTTTGTCTGCTCGTATTCCAAAAGCTGAGTGTTGGGGCTGGTGGTTGGGAGAAGGGGAAAAACCTTTTCAGTCCCAGGAGGCAATTTAAAGTTACCTTAGAGAGGAGAGGGCCCCAGTGGGATGGACCCCTCAGGAGTAAAAAGAGAGAGGGTGACACAAAGTGTCTGGAGCTGTTGAGTTCTCCTGCAGCACTTTGACTTTTGTCCTGACTTTCTTTCAGATGCAGATGGATTCAATCCATGGCAGAGTGCCCCATCCCGGGTGAGGGGGCTCCCCTGAGAAGGTCAGTCACTGTTTGTGTTTGCAGGGGAGTGTAAATGGTGGCCATGTTACAGCACTGTTCTTTGTTTTTAGGAGGTAAGGCTGGGTCTCTGCAGTCAAGGTGAAGTGGACGAGGTGAGCAGTGATGGGTGGACAGAAGCAGTTGCTTCTGCTGGAGTTTCACTTGCTGGTGCAACCCTAAGCCTCCTTTATTGTGTGTTTTAGGCAATCCACTTGCACTGCACTGAACTCCCCTCTCACCAACTGGACTGCTGTCCCAGTCTGCCTCATTCATGAGCCCTTGGGGAGCATTACAGGACTCTGTGGTGAAGCCTTGACCTTCTCCATTTGAAGGGGCCATCCAGGTGGGCTTTGGTAACAGCCGAGGAGTTGAGGTGTGTCAGGGAGGAGGAGGGAGGCTCTGCTCAAGGTTCAGCAGTGCCACATCACCTTGTCTGCTCTTAACCCAGGCACACCCCAATGTTGGTGTCTGAGCAGAGCTGGAGCACAGGGCCCGAGGACCTGGGTGTGCTTAGGAGGTGGTGAGTAGCAGAATTGCTGGTTTTTGGCCAATGTGCTGCTGAGATCACACGGTCACATTTGCTTTTCTTTATTGTAGCTGACGGAGAGACACCAGCCCAGTGACAGCAGGAATTTCCCCGAGGGAGAGGCACCTTCTTTGGCTTTTGACATGGATTGGCATCCCCAGATGTCCCAGAGATAAGTGGAGGGCTGGGAGCCACAGAGGGGATGAAAGTGGGATGTGGGGTCAGGGGTCACCAGGAGGATGTTTTAAATCAGGTTTGGAGATGGGGATGTGCAAGATGTGACCCCTTTAGGGCACATAGAGGGAAGGTCTCACAGTGCTGAGGTGTGCAGGGCAGAGCAGTCCCAGGGCATGTCCTGTCACTTGTCTGTTGTGCTTTCTGTGTCTTTGTGTGTTTTGTTTTGTGTGTCTTTTGCCTTAACCCTTCAAGGGGTCTTTTGGAGACCCCAGGCATTGTTCTTAAAATCTCCCTTTTCCTGGTGCTGATACCAGGCCAGGCATCAAACCCTTGACTCGGGAGCTCAGCGGCTCCTCAGAATCCATCTCTCTTCACAAGTGTCCAGGCTGATGCCTTTCCAGGTCTTGTTCTGAGCTGTATCCACAGCTGTGCACTGCCACCATCCATTCTGGTGGATTAGGTCTTGTCAGAATGCAGAGACAGGTACAGGATTCTGACTGTAGGATTCTCGGGCATCCATCTCTGCTTTTCTTGGAATCAGTGATCCCGTTGGCATCTTCTTCCTGCAGGGTTCTCTGAGCCTGGTCAGCTCCCCATGGGTCTTACCTCGGTTATCTCATTGCGAGTTCTCTCGGTCCTCAGGGTCATTCTTCTTGCTGAGATATTTCTGTCCCTGTTGTGTTCCCCCTTTTGTCCTGTCCTGTGTCACGTTTGTTGGTGTGTTTGGCTCAGAGCTGCTCTGCCTTATTGCTTGTCTGAGTGTAGGGGGAATGGGACAAATCCTGGGATCTTGGAATTTGTCATGTGGGGTGTAGTTGGCCTGGAGAGGGTATCCCTAGATGGACACAAAGTGTCTGCAGCTGTCAAGTTCTCCTGCGGCACTTTGACTGTTGTCCTGACTTTGTTTCAGATGCAGATGGATTAAATTCACCCTCTTGTTTCCCCCGAGTACGTGGAAGGTTGTCTGTCAGCAAGGAAGAAGTTGAAAATTGACCTCGCTGTTTGCTGGACGTGTGGATAGAATTGAGAGTGCAGTTAGCCAAAATCCTCTGTATTTTCTGCTAAATTAAAAAACCTGTGAACACCGTGGTGCCTGTTTTTTCCTTTCAGGTCTCATTCTACCCATGCTCAGTATTACCAGCGGTAACTTCATGTCGAGGTGTATTTCAGAGGCAGAGATAAAATAATATAGACATTTTATTTTGTAACTCTTTGAACCTCCTTGTTTATTAGCAAAGACATCTAAAACTAAGGAAACAAAAAAAACCCCAAAACAAACCCCCCCCAAACAACCTTCCTTCCCCAAAAGCACACAGAAAGAGAAAATATGCCCCTATTCTTTTAAAAAAGATTAAATATTTACCCCTTAGAAAACCAGGGTCATTCAATTCTAAATAACTGTGGTTCTGATGTGTTAGGTTAATGGATTCATATAGTTTAAAATATCGGTAAAAATGTCAAGAAGTAAATACGAATTGAAAAAATACAAATACAAAAAAATAAGAAAAATATAAGTAACAAAAATAGAACTATAAAATATGATAGATAATAGCAATATATACACTATTGATACAGTATATTATTACTTGTTCCATATATTATAATATGTAAAATATAGTCAATATAATGTACATGATATAATAGATAAATTGTAATGGTTATTAGATATATCACAATAAGAAATAGAAGAAATTTTGAAGTACAGCCTAAACTGAAGGCTTTTTTGGTTTTTGCTTGGTTGGTGGCTGGGTTCTCGTAGTTGTTGTGGTTGGGGGTCTTTTGGGGCATTTATTTTCGGGGATGTTTGGAGGGGGAATTTTGGCCACGTTCTTTTTTGCCTCCGCTCCCTGCGGCAGTGCAGCCACCATGTAGACACAGAGCGGTACTGCAGCTCTCCCCCTAGCCGATCTGTAAGGCAATGCTGCCATCCTGTGGATAAAGATCGGTACTGCAACTCTCCCCCGTGCCCGTCCCGAGAGCTGTGCGGCAGTGCTGCCATCCTGTGGACATACAGAGGTACTGCAATTCTCCCCCGTGCCGGCACCCGAGGTGAGCAGCAGCCCCGTTCTCTGAGCTCACGGGCAGTGCTGCCGCCCGAGGACCGAAAGATCACGGCCAAAAGGGCGGGAAAAAAAAAGAGGGGACCCAGGGCACGTGGCAGCCGGCTGCCTGCGCGCAACCTGGACCAGGGAGCGGCCCGAGAGCGGTTTTTCCGCGGCATACGCAGGTGCGTGGACACGGGATGGGGGCTGAGCGGCGCCACGGCAGTGTTTGGGCAGGCGATGTTGTCAGGTGCTTGTGCGAGCAGCCAAGGGGGACATTTGGGGAGGGTGCCACAACCAAGATGGCGGCGCGACTCGGGGTGCTTGACCTTTTAAAGATGGCGGCGAAAAGGGCGGGAAAAAATGAGGACCACCATGTGTGTCTATCAGACTGCCTGCACAAAAATCCCGACCACGGCGCCGCCCGAGGACAATTTTCTGTGACGTCTCCAGGTGTAGGGACACGGGCTGTGGGTTCAGCCACGCCGCCGGCGGGTTCGGGTTACTCATTTTAGTCAGGCGCCTGTGTTAGACACCTATGGGGGGGCCTTAAGGGGCGCCACAACCAAGATGGCGGCTCGGCTCGCTGCTGTTGACCTTCTAAAGATAACGGCGGGGAGGGGCGAAAGTGACGTAATGCTCTCTGCCACCAAAAAAGGCGAGGTGTGACGAAAATGACCGAGAGTTGCCGAACAGCCGAAAAGAGCCGACTGCTGACGGAAATCGCCGAGTGTAGCCGAACAGCCGAGAATAGCCGACCCCTGACTGAAATGACCGAGTTTCTCCGAACAGCCGAGAATAGCCGACGGCTGACGGAAATCGCCGGGTTTCCCCGAACAGCCGAGCCCAGCCGAGTTTCCCCGAACGTCGCCCCCCTCAGCCGAACCGAACGAGCCGGGGCCAGTTCCGGGGCGGCCCCGGCCGGTGTCCGCCCTCACTGCCGCTTCCTCGGCGGGCGGTTCAAGGCGGTGTCGGGGCCGCTGCCGATCCCCCGGCGGGCGGGCGGGACACGCTGGCGCTGTGCCCGGAGCTGGAGCCGAGCCGGGGGTTCCCAGGGAAGGCGGCAGGAGAAGCCGGTAAAGGGCCCGGAGTGCTCGTGTGGCCCCGAGGGCCCCCGGAACATCGATTTGGGGGGGTCTGTGCCAGCCGCTTATGGCCTGATGGAGAGGGATTTCTCACAAGGACACGCAGTGATGGACAAGGGGAAGGGCTTCATCAGGATGAAGGGAGGCCGGTTTAGATTAAATATCAGGAAGGAATTGTTCCCTGTGAGGGCGGCGGGGCCCTGGCACAGGTTCCCCAGAGAAGCTGTGGCTGCCCCTGGATCTGGTGGAAGGTGTCCGTGCCCTGGGTGGGGCTGGAATGGGATGAGCTTTCCCTTCCACAATTCAGTGATTCTGGTGGTCTTACTGAGATCAGTCAGCCTGTGGGGCTGTTGCAAATTCAGGCTGGAAGTTGAGTGCTCGTAATTTACACAGCGTAAAGCAAGAATGAACGGTTAAAAAAATTCTGATGCATGACTTTTTTAATATAAAAAGCAGGGGGAGAGGTGCTTCCTTTTATTTTCTTCTGATTCAATTGTATTTCTCACTTACAGCACAGTAGAAACCCTGTTCTGCTCTGGCTGCTGAAGGACACTGCAGCATCTCCAGGTGCACCTGAAGGCATCTCGACACCGAGAGAGATTTGTTCTGTTTCCACATTGACTCTGTTGAAAGGTGAACGCAGAATGTCCATGGGTCACCCTGCCAGCTCCACTTGGCTCAGCAGGCATCGCACGGAGGGCCCTCCTGTCATCTCTCTGGTGAGTCTGGAGGTGGGTTTTTCTGCTGCTCTGGGGCTGTGCTGGGACCCCTCAAATTCCAGTCAGAGGTGCTGGGCACTGCTGGGCCTTGGGGACACCACTGAGAGGCGGCTGCTTTGGTTCTTAATAACTGGAAATCCATGGATTGCTGGGTGATTTCCATAAGTTCTCCTATTTTGTGGGAGCTGCAGGGTGAGGTCAGTATTCTGAGGGAGGCCCTGGCAAAGCTGCCGAGGAGAAGGAACACGGAGCATCTGGGGGCTTCTCCCTCCTGAGTTTCTCCTGGAGCGTGCTGCGTGTCATGCTGGATGTTTAACCTGGCTTTGGGGTGTTCTCCTGCAGTCCCAGCTCCAACTGCTGCCCCTGAGCCGAGGCCTTGCTGTGTCCCAGCACTAAACCCGGCAGGTGGGTCCTGCTTTTCCAGCCCTTTAATCCCTCGGGCAATCCCAGATTCCCGGAGCTCCCCTGGGCCCAGCCTGGACTCGCTCCCTGGGAGCTGTACTTCAGTCTGCCTGAACCAAGGACCTCCTGTTTGAAACTTCATTCCTGTTGTTTTTCCTCTTGCAGGTAGTTGGCAAAAAAGGAGAGAGCCAGTAGGAAGTGGAGGCACTGGAAAGCCTTATCCCAGTGCATGGTTCCCACTTTTCCCTCTGACTCCTGGAGAAATGCCTGAGCATAACCAGAGACTGTCAGTTTGATTTCCTGCCCTTTACTGTAAATCGTTGCTTTCAGCTGGATTGTGTTCCTGGTGTCATCCTCCTCCTCCTCCTCCATGGATTTGTCAATAGAATTCCTGACTTTTGCTGAGTTGAATTTTGTTATTCCAGGATTTGTGGCTCTTTGGTTCCACTGAAACTTCCCATCTCTGCTGGGAGTTTCATCTGTCAAATCCAAGTAAGATTGGAGTTTCTTTGGATTGTTACTCCCACAAATGAGAGATCCTTCTGGAATAGGAGTAAATTGGCATGTTTAACTCCCTCTTCCCTTGAAAATCAGAGCAGAGGAAGCAGATTTGAAATCATCATTCCATGGACTTCCACAGACTTCCTGGCTGTTCCAAAAGTTTTCCATGTTAGAAATTCCTGAGCTTGTTTTCCAGGCAAGCTGGGAGTTGGATATTATTCCTTCCTTTTATTTGATATTTTTCCTCTCTCTGATTTTAGTGAGGGAATATTTATTTTTTCCAATTTTCCATTCTAATTGGAATTTTGGTACTTCTTAGGGGACATTTCCAAGGAAATTTACCCAATTAAGGTTGGTAAATCAGGAATGTGTCAGCACCATATCCACAGAATTCTGGGAATTCCCAGGAAAACTTGTAAAGTGTTTTATTGCCTTGATTCATCTCGTTCTCAAGTTCAACTGAGTGTGTTTTTAATTACATAAGTTCCATTAAAACTTAAATCCCGGCCTAGTTGCTGTTCCTTGGACACAAGGGGGTGGTTCTTTCCTGCCTTGGCACATGTGGGTGTTCATCCCAAGTGAGCTTCCTGCTAAAACAGAATTTGTTTCCAAGAATTTTCTAGAAAACCTTTTTTTCCTGGAGGCACTGGGTTTGTTTTCCCTATCCCTGCCTAATCAAGAAAACTCCTGGGGCCTGTGTTAGGCAGTGGCATCAGGGGAGGGGTGTGTTTATTTAATTTCGTATTTTATTTTACTTATTGTTTATTTTTTTTTTAATTTTTGATTTTTGTATTTTATGTTAAATATTGTATTGTGGTTAATGTTTTAATATATTTTTTGTTTTGTCTTTTTAAAATGCTTTTGGTTTATTTCTTTAATTTTTATATTTTTTAGTCTATTATTTATTTTTAAAATTTAAAAATTTTTCTTTTTTACTATTTAAAATCTTAGTGACTTTTATTTTTTTTTTAATTTATGGATATTATTTCAGTTTTTGCATTCATGTTATTTATTTAGTATTTTAAATTTTTAAATTATATTTAAAATTTATTTTAGATTTTATTTATATTTTTTTCTTTTTTAATAACTTTTGAGGTTTTTTTTAAATTTTTATTTTGTTTTATTTTATTTTATATTTTTTTTCATGTTTTCATTGTTCCTTTTTTTTTTTCCTTATTCTTTTTTTTCCCCCGAGTACGTGGAAGTTTGGTCCCGCCCCCATCCCGGGCCGGGCGGAGCGTGGGGCGGAGCGTGGGGCGGAGCGTGGGGGCGGAGCGTGGGGGCGGAGCGTGGGGGCGGAGCCGGGGGGGGGGCGGAGCCGGGGGGGCGGAGCCGGGGGGGGAGGAGCCGGGGGGGGGCGGAGCCGGGGGGGGCGGAGCCGGGGGGGGGTGGAGCCGGGGGGGGGCGGAGCCGGGGGGGGGCGGAGCCGGGGGGGGCGGAGCCGGGGGGGGCGGAGCCGGGGGGGCGGAGCCGGGGGGGGGGGCGGAGCCGGGGGGGCGGAGCCGGGGGGGCGGAGCCGGGGGGGCGGAGCCGGGGGGGGGCGGAGCCGGGGGGGGCGGAGCCTGGGGGGCGGAGCCGGGGGGGCGGAGCCTGGGGGGGCGGAGCCGGGGGGGCGGGCGGAGCCGGGCAGGGCCGGTGTTCTCGGTGTTTGGGTTTTGTCTGGGCTTGTCAGCCAAGTCATAAACAAGCCAATTCGGCTCCTGAACTCTCCAATGAATGTTTAAAACGCTTCCACAGAAAGACAAGTTATTAGTGATTCCAAAGAAATATTTGTAAATGAAGGGTAACGATTTCTGGGGAATTTCCTTAGGAATTATGAACCTCAGGCATATGGATTTTCGGGGGTGGAATCCCAGTTCCAGCCTCGGGCACCTGCAGGAGAAGAGGGGTCCTTATCCACAGCAAGGGAAGCCTGGTGCCCCATCGTGTCAGGTGCAGACAATGAACCGTCCCGGGAATGAACAGCAAGTCCCCTCTGCCTCACCCTCAGACTGAGAGCAGCTGCAGGTGAGAGATGGCACAGGATGGGGAGGGGAGAGAGCAGCCCCAGGTGTGAGCTGGGAACAGTGAGGGGGGACAGAGCAGGCACAGGTGGAGCTGTGATGGATAACGATGGGGCGGTTCCAGGTTAAGAAGGCAGCCCCAGCTCATTTTGGTATTGAGGAGTGAGGAGCTCACGCTGAGGTCCTGGCTGTGGCTCATGAGGAGCACGTGGGTTTGGAGCGTTACTTGGGAGGCGATGGGGATCAAACCTTTCTACCCAGCAGCAGCAGAAGGTCAACCAGTGTGGGTTTATAGAGGGGACTTTTTTTTCCTTTTCAGCTTCATCTTAATAAACCCTCCCCGGTGCTCCCAGACGAAAAAGGAGTTATGGAGACAAAAGGAGTTCAAATTGATCGAAGAAACTCCTTTTTTCTATTGTTGTCTGTGTTTAAAGTGGAGGGATTTTCTTTTCACCTGGAATTTAAATGAATAGTGGCACTTCTATGTGGCTTTTATTCAATATGATGTTCTTAGGTGGTGCGTAGTGTTTTGTGTGACTTTTTTTGGTATTATTTGTTATATATAATTTGGTTTTTGAGCAAAGGTAACTTTATGTGTGGGTTTGTTTGTATTTGAGGTAGAACTGATTTAAGTAGCTTTTTTGCGAGACTTCTGAAATGTGTTGTTGGGGTTTTGTGTGTTGTATGGAGGGATCCAGGTTGGGTAGAGCTGGTTTTTTCTGTTTGGTGGTTTTTAGTGATTTATTGTGTAGCTTTATTCTGTTTGTAGGTGGTGTGACGAGGGATATGTGGTGTATTTAATTCATGTTTGGTTTCATAGTTCATATTGGTCAGAGTGTTTTTGAACTGAGTTTTGTTGTTGAATTATTTTTGGGGGATATTGTGTTTTTCCAGGGTTTATTGTCTAAGGTTTACAGTGGTGTAATTTGCTGTGGTGTGAGGTGTAGGGGAGGCTTTTATTTATTTAGTGGTGGCTTTTATCATAGGGAGCATCTAGTGTTTGTTTTAGTGGGTTTGGGACAGTGTGATGTAGTTCATTTTTTAGGGTTTCTTAATATTTACAATTAAATGATTTTTTATTGTGTTATAGGGGTTTGTTTATTTAGCATGCTTGACTACAGTATACATTTTATAGTTTTGGATAATTTAGGAGATATTGTTTGTAGTCTAATGGATCTTTTGGTTTTGTGTGTATTTATAGGTGGTTTGTTTGTTTTGATGGTTTTGAGGAATTAAGAGTTCATTGAGTTAGGAATAATTGTTTTTGGTGCTGTTAATTTAAGTATATTTGTGCTACTTTTATTTCTATGGATTGAATTGTTTGTTGTTGTGGTTTAGGGTAAACCTGAGAGGAAACTTGAGTGGGTTTTTTTTAGAGAGTAAACTAAAATGGTCTCTCTTTTAAATTGGTTTGGGAAAGAACTTCTTTGGAGAAAAATGGGAAAAACTATTTATTTAACAAAGTGCTCACAAGCATAAAGAGTGAATGACATAAAATAATAAAACTTTCTGTTATTTTGTGGCGAGATGGTAAATTCAGAATGTCCTTGCTGTGGGTTGTAGCTCCTTTGGTCTCTTGTCAGCTCTTTCAGCATTGATAAAATGCCGAGGTCCAGGCCTCCTGGGCTGCAGGTGCAGCTCTCGGTGCTTCTCTGGGTTTTTCAGTCTGCAGCAGGTTTAATGAGCCCTAAGAAAAGGGAGGAAAAAATCAGTGCAGGGATCTTCCCTGCCCTAAAACTAACAACTAACAAAGAGCCATCAGATCTGTGTGCTGCAGTCTGTCTGTGTCTCAGCTGAATACACTGGAGAGGGAATGCAGAGGGGTGACCACTGTTCTCTTAAAACAAGCTGTGTGCTTTTTCTTTCCTTGCTTTGCTCTCCAAATCAGTCTGAAAGGTACAGAAGGCATTTGTGAAGGAGTTATTTTAACTATTTGATGGTTTTTGGCACTTCAGGTACTTGTTTTGGAGTGTTTGGGGTTTTGAGTTAGTTATAATGAGATAATTTTACTTCTAATTAGGTGTTTTTAGGTTTTATTGCAGTTAAAAGTTGTGACTTCCTTGTTTTGTTAGTAGAAATAGAAAATAGGTTTTGATTTTGTATATAGTGATGGGATTGGTGTATTAGTGTGGACTAAGAATTTAAAAGTCTGTAGTTTTGATGTGTTAGCTTAATGAATTTATAGTTTAAAAGACGTGGGGTTTATGGTTCTTACTTGGTTAGAGGCAGGTCTTTAAATTGGGGGGGTTCTGGGTGTGTATTTTGGAGGTTTTTTGAGGGGAATGGACATGGGGTTATTTTTATTATATTTGGAAAATGGACTACGAGTAATAAGAGTTGGCTTTTTTTTTGCTGGACTTTTGTTTGCATTTATTAAAATTGATATATTTGTGTGGTCAGGGTCATGGTGTTTCTGGTGCAACTCTAAGCCTCCATTATTGTTTGTGTGTTTCAGGTGGTCACTTGTCTCACACTGAGATCCTCTCACCCAACAGCCCTGCTGAGATCATCCCTGGATGTTTGGTTTTCTTTATGGCACCTGACTAAGAGACAACAGCCCAGTGGCAGCAGGAATTTCCCAGAGGCAGAGACAGCCTTCCTTGGCACCTGATGTGGATTCTCATCCCTGGACATCCCAGAGATAAGTGAAGGACTCAAAGCCACAGAGGGGGTGAAAGTGGGGTGTGGGTTGGGAGTCACCGGGAGGGATTTTTGGGTCAGGTTTGGAGATGGGGATGTCCAAGATGTGACCCCTTTAGGGCACGTAAAGGGAAGGTCTCACAGTGCTGAGGTGAACAGGGCAGAGCAGTCCCAGGGCACGTTGTGTCACTTGTCTGTTGTGCACTCTGTGTCTTTTGTGTGTCCTGTGTGGTGTGTCTTTTTCCTCAACCCTTCAAGGGGTTTTTTGGAGACCCCAGGCATTGTTCTTAACATCTCCCTGTTCCTTGGCCAGGCACTGATACCATTGAACTTTGACTCAGGTGCTCAGACACACATCAGAATCCATCTCTCTTCACAACCATCCAGGCTGATGCCTTTCCAGGTCTTGTTCTGAGCTGTATCCACAGCTGTGCACTGCTGTGATCCATTCAGGTGGATTAGGTCTTGTCAGAATGCAGAGACAGGTACAGGATTCTGACCGTAGGATTCTCAGGCATCCATCTCTGCTTTTCTTGGGATCAGTGATCCCGTTGGCATCTTCTTCCTGCAGGGTTCTCTGAGCCTGGTCAGCTCCCCATGGGTCTCACCTCGGTCATCTCATTGCGAGTTCTCTCGGTCCTCAGGGTCATTCTTCTTGCTGAGATATTTCTGTCCCTGTTGTGTCCCCCCTTTTGTCCTGTCCTGTGTCACGGGTGTTGGTGTGTTTGGCTTGGAGCTGCTCTGCCTTGTTGCTCAGTCTGGGTGTAGGGGGAATGGGACAAGTCTTGGGTGTTGAAATTTGTCATGTAGGGTGTAGTTGGACTGTAGAGGGTATCCCTGGATTGACACAAAGTGTCTGGAGCTGTCGAGTTCTCCTGCAGCACTTTGACTCTTGTCCTGACTTTGTTTCAGGTGCAGATGGATTAAATCCATGGCAGAGTGCCCCATCCCGGGTGAGGGGGCTCCCCTGAGAAGCTCAGTCACTGTTTGTGTTTGCAGGGGAATGTAAATGGTGGCCATGTTACAGCACTGCTCTTTGTCTTTGTTTTTAGGAGGCCAAGCTGGGTCTCTGCAGTCAAGGTGAAGTGGACGAGGTGAGCAGTGATGAGTGGACAGAAGCAGTTGCTACTGCTGGAGTCTCACTTGCTGGTGCAACTCTAAGCATTCACTGTTTTTTTTTTTTTTTTTAATTTATTTTAGGTGGTCCCCTTGGCAGATGTGCTGGCCCAGGACGCCAGAGGAGGGTGGATGGGTGGAACATTAAGGTTCACTTGTGCTGTGCTTCAGTCAGAGCAGGGAGGTTGCTGTTTCACAGGAACTCACCATGATTTTTTCCTTTTTTGTTTCTTTGCAGGTGCTGCTGCTGCCCCAGGTGTGCCAAGGAATAGAGGGAGGGGGTGAGTTGGCACTTGGGCAGGTGGCCCAGAGGTGAGTGCTGTGCTCAGTGTGTCCCTTTTCCTTTTGCTGGGTTCACTCTGGGCAGCCTCTGGAGTGGGGGGAGATCTGAGGGGGAGCCGGGACAGGGGTGCAGAGGAGCCCTGGGGGTGATTCTTCTGGAGGGGAATAGTCACATTTTCTGTTCTGTGGTCCCAGGTAGTGTGAGGAGGTGCACAGCTGGAGTTTGGATATGGCAGCACCGAGGGAACGTCTCCGAATCCACGGAGCCAACACGTTCATTTCTGTCGAGGAGGGATTTTGTCTGCTCGTATTCCAAAAGCTGAGTGTTGGGGCTGGTGGTTGGGAGAAGGGGAAAAACCTTTTCAGTCCCAGGAGGCAATTTAAAGTTACCTTAGAGAGGAGAGGGCCCTTGTGGGATGGACCCCTCAGGAGTAAAAAGAGAGAGGATGACACAAAGTGTCTGGAGCTGTTGAGTTCTCCTGCAGCACTTTGACTCTTGTCCTGACTTTGTTTCAGGTGCAGATGGATTCAATCCATGGCAGAGTGCCCCATCCTGGGTGAGGGACCTTCTCCCCTGAGAAGGTCAGTCAGTGTTTGTGTTTGCAGGGGAGTGTAAATGGTGGCCATGTTACAGCACTGCTCTTTGTCTTTATTTTTAGGAGGCAAAGCTGGGTCTCTGCAGTCAAGGTGAAGTGGACGAGGTGAGCAGTGATGGGTGGACAGAAGCAGTTACTATTGCTCCAGCCTCACTTGCTGGTGGAACTCTGAGCATCCAGTGCTGTGTGTTTTAGGTGTTCCACTCACACGATGCCGAGCTCCCCTCACCAGCTGGACCCTGGGAACATTACAGGACTGTGTGGTGAAGCCTTGACCTTCTCCATTTGAAGGGGCCATCCAGGCGGGCTTTGGTAACAGCCGAGGAGTTGAGGTGTGTCAGGGAGGAGGAGGGAGGCTCTGCTCAAGTTTCAGCAGTGCCACATCACCTTGTCTGCTCTTAACCCAGGCACACCCCGCAATGTTGGTGTCTGAGCACAGCTGGAGCACAGGGCCCGAGGACCTGGGTGTGCTCAGGAGGTGTTGAGTAGCAGAATTGCTGGTTTTTGGCCCATGTGCTGCTGAGATCACACGGTCACATTTGCTTTTCTTTATTGTAGCTGACTGAGAGACACCAGCCCAGTGGCAGCAGGAATTTCCCCGAGGGAGAGGCACCTTCTTTGGCTTTTGACATGGATTGGCATCCCCAGATGTCCCAGAGATAAGTGGAGGGCTGGGAGCCACAGAGGGGATGAAAGTGGGGTGTGGGGTCAGGGGTCACCAGGAGGGGTTTTTAAATCAGGTTTGGAGATGGGGATGTGCAAGATGTGACCCCTTTAGGGCACATAGAGGGAAGGTCTCACAGTGCTGAGGTGTGCAGGGCAGAGCAGTCCCAGGGCACGTTGTGTCACTTGTCTGTTGTGCTTTCTGTGTCTTTGTGTGTTTAGTTTTGTGTGTCTTTTGCCTTAACCCTTCAAGGGGTCTTTTGGAGACCCCAGGCATCGTTCTTAACATCTCCCTATTCCTGGTGCTGATACCAGGCCAGGCATCAAACCCTTGACTCGGGAGCTCAGAGGCTCCTCAGAATCCATCTCTCTTCACAACCATCCAGGCTGATGCCTTTCCAAGTCTTTTTCTGAGCTGTATCCACAGCTGTGCACTGCTGTGATCCATTCAGGTGGATTAGGTCTTGTCAGAATGCAGAGACAGGTACAGGATTCTGACCATAGGATTCTCGGGCATCCATCTCTGCTTTTCTTGGGATCAGTGATCCCGTTGGCATCTTCTTCCTGCAGGGTTCTCTGAGCCTGGTCAGCTCCCCATGGGTCTTACCTCGGTCATCTCATTGCGAGTTGAGGACCTCATCTCGGTCCTCAGGGTCATTCTTCTTGCTGAGATATTTCTGTCCCTGTTGTGTTCCCCCTTTTGTCCTGTCCTGTGTCACGGGTGTTGGTGTGTTTGGCTGGAGCTGTTCTGCCTTGTTGCTTAGTCTGGGTGTAGGGGGAATGGGACAAGTCCTGGGGAGTTGAAATTTGTCATGTAGGGTGTAGTTGGCCTGTAGAGGGTATCCCTAGATGGACACAAAGTGTCTGGAATTGTCAAGTTCTCCTGCAGCACTTTGAATTTTGTCCTGACTTTCTTTCAGATGCAGGGGGATAAAATCCACCCTTTTGTTTCCCCCGAGTATGTGGGAGGTTGGCTCTCAGCAAGGAAGAAGTTGAGAAATGACCTCCCTGTCTGCTGGACGTCTGGATATAATTGAGAGTGCAGTTACTAAAAATCCTCTGTATTTTCTGCTAAATTAATAAACCTGAACCGAGAAAGCTGTGATCACCGTGGTGCCTGTTTTTTCCTTTCAGGTCTCATTCTACCCATGTACAGTGTTACCAGCAGGAGCTTGATGTCGAAGTGTATTTCAGAGGCAGAGATAAAATAATATGGACATTTTATTTTGTAGCTCTTTGAACCTCCTTGTTTATTAGCCAAGAAATCCAAAACAAACCCCCTCTCCCCAAAAGCACACAGAAAGAGAAAATATGCCGATATTATTTTAATAACGATTAAATATTTATCTCTTAGAAAACCAGGCTCATTCAATTCTAATTAACTGTGGTTCTGATGTGTTAGGTCAATGAATTCATATACTTTAAAATATCGGTAAAATTGGAAAGAAGTAAATACGAATTGAAAATAATACAAAAAAATAAAAATATAAGTAACAGAATGAGAACTATAAAATATGAAAGATAATAGGAATAGATACACTATTGATACACTATATTATTGTTCTATTTATTATAATATGTAAAATATACTTAATATAATGTACATGATATAATAGATAAATTTGTAATGGTTATTAGATATATCAAAGGAAGAAATAGAAGTTATTTTGAAATGCAGCCTAAACTGAAGGCTTTTTTGGATTAGGTATGGTTGATGGCAGGCGATTTGTAAGGCAGTGCTGCCATCCTGTGGACATACAGCGGTACTGCAATTCTCTCCCGTGCCGGTACCCGAGGTGAGCAGCAGCCCCGGTCTCTGAGCTCACGGGCAGTTTTGCCGCCCGAGGACCGAAAAATCACGGCCAAAAAGGCGAGAAAAAAAAAGAGGGGACCCAGGGCACGTGGCAGCCGGCTGCCTGCGCGCGACCTGGACCAGGGAGCGGCCCGGGAGCTGTTTTAGCGGCCCACGCAGGTGACGGACACGGGATGGGGGCTGAGCGGCGCCACGGCAGTGTTTGGGCAGGCGTTGTTGTCAGGCGCTTGTGCGAGCAGCCGAGGGAGACATTTGGGGAGGGTGCCACAACAAGATGGCGGCGCGACTCGGGGCGCCTGACCTTCTAAAGATGGCGGCGAAAAGGGCGGGAAAAAATGAAGACCCCCCCATGTGTGTCTATCAGACTGCCTGCACAAAAATCCCGACCACGGCGCCGCCCGGGAACAATTTTCTGTGGCGTCGCCAGGTGTAGGGACACGGGCTGTGGGTTCAGCCGCGCCGCAGGCGGGTTCGGGTTACTCATTTTAGTCAGGCGCCTGTGTTAGACATCTATGGGAGGGCCTTAAGGGGCGCCACAACCAACATGGCGGCTCGGTTCGCTGCTGTTGACCTTCTAAAGATGGCGGCGGGGAGGGGCGAAAGTGACGTAATGCTCTCTGCCACCAAAAAAGGCGAGGTGTGACGAAAATGACCGAGAGTTGCCGAACAGCCGAAGAGCCGACGGCTGACGGAAATGACCGAGTTTCTCCGAACAGCCGAGCCCAGCCGGGTTTCTCCGAACAGCCGAGCCCAGCCGAGTTTCTCCGAACGAGCCGCGCCCGCCCGAGCCGGGGGCAGTTCCCGGGTGGCCCCGGGTTGGTGTCCGCCGTCACTGCCGCTTCCTCGGCGGGCCATTCAAGGCGGTGTCGGGGCCGCTGCCGATCCCCCGGCGGGCGGGCGGGACACGCTGGCGCTGTGCCCGGAGCTGGAGCACTCGCTGTCGGCGCTGGAGCCGAGCCGGGGTTCCCGGGGAAGGCGGCAGGAGAAGCCGGTAAAACGCCCGGAGTGCTCGTGTGGCCCCGGGAGCCCCCAGAACATTCATTTGGGGGGGGTCTGTGCCAGCCGCTTATGCCCTAATGGAGAGGGATTTCTCACAAGGACACGCAGTGATGGACAAGCGGAAGGGCTTCATCAGGATGAAGGGAGGCCGGTTTAGATTAAATATCAGGAAGGAATTGTTCCCTGTGAGGGCGGCGGGGCCCTGGCACGGGTTCCCCAGAGAAGCTGTGGCTGCCCCTGGATCTGGTGGAAGGTGTCCGTGCCCTGGGTGGGGCTGGAATGGGATGAGCTTTCCCTTCCACAATTCAGTGATTCTGGTGGTCTGGCTGAGCTCAGTCAGCCTGAGGGGCTGTTGCAATTTCAGGCTGGAAGTTGAGTCCTCATAACTTACACTTGCATAAAAGCAAGAATGAACATTTAAAAAAATTCTAGTGCATGATTTTTTTTTAATATAAAAATACAAGGAGAGATGCTTCCTTTTATTTTCTTCTGATTAAATTGTATTTCTCACTTACAGCACAGTAGAAACCCTGTTCTGCTCTGGCTGCTGAAGGACACTGCAGCATCTCCAGGTGCACCTGAAGGGATCTCGACGCCGAGAGAGATTTGTTCTGTTTCCGCATTGACTCTGTTGAAAGGTGAACACAGAACGTCCATGGGTCACCCTGCCAGCTCCACTTGGCTCAGCAGGCATCGCACGGAGGGCCCTCCTGTCATCTCTCTGGGGAGTCTGGAGGTGGGTTTTTCTGCTGCTCTGTCCCAGAGGGGTTTTCTATATTGCTGCTGTTGGCATCGTAGTGCTGAGTTGTGAGGAACATCACCTGTGTAGGGCAAATCCTACAAAAAACCCAAACAAAACTGCCTTTTGTATGAGAAATTGCATTTTGTCCAGGAAAATCTCACCGGGCTCAGGGCACAGGAGGGTTCCTTCCCATCTGATCAGGAGAGTGCACAAAGCAAACTCCTAAAGGGCCTGGCTGGAGCCTGTTGGGGTCAGCCTTAGCAGGGGGAAGGGTGGCCAGAGGGGCTCAGGCAGGGCTTGGGGTGGGTCTGACCTGCACTGGCCACGTCTGCTCTGTCCTTGCTGAGGAGGGCAAAGGCAAATCTGACGACTGAGTGTGTGCTTGAGACTCTCACTCAGCAGTCTGAGGATCTGTCTAGAAAATGGAAGCGGGCTTGGGTTTAGTTTGGCGTACAGCACTTAAAAGTGGTCTTCAGATATTCTTCAGTAACTTTATCCTGAATTAAGGCTCCACGCCAGAGTTCTTTGGTGCAAGCATTGTTCTAATAGACGGCTTTTCATTGGGGCTGGTTTTGATGTCTCTATTTTTTTTCTGAAGTCTCTATTTATTTTGATGTCTTATTGTGGATGTTCAGCCTCAGACTCTGGACAGTGGTTTGGGGATTTTTTCCCTTCATTCCCCAGCTATAATACCTTTTTTTTTTTTTTCCCTCCCCCATGGCAGTAAAATTCTCTAAAGCACTAAACCGGCTGCAGAATGGCATTTTCTCAGAGAGTAATGCTGCTTCTCCCAGCCAGCACTGCACTGATCTTGGTGCCATTTTTCACTGTTTCCTGTAGCCCCAGAATCCGTGGCTGTCCCTCAGGGTTCTGAAGGAGCACTGTATTTGGATTTTTGGCTTCAGGATCTCAACGGTGGCATCTGGGCTCTATTCTAGGAACCCTGGAAAAGCAAGCTCTTATTCGTGAGGAACCATTAACTCTTGAAAGTCGAGCTGTCTTGCAAGAGGTGCTGCAAAGGGTGAGATTTAACCTGATATCATTTTTTTTAATCATCTCTGTGAAACCTTAATGTGCTTCAGCAGTTTCTGCGGAACAGATGATTTCGCCCCGAGCATTTCAGTGCATTGTAACACGTACTGCACTGCTTCATGTCATTGCTATCTTGTGTCATGGAAGATCTTCAGCAAGTTTTCCTTCAGTTTTCATGGTAATCAGCATTTTGTGTTTATCCAGCACAGCATCAGGTTCCTATTTGTGTCTCAATAATTTGACAGGTTGTTTTTGGTTAGTTCTGATTCACTTCCCCAGATCTTGACTTAACTTTGAGTCACGTCTCTTCTGCCTTTTGTGCAAATGGACTTAATGTTGTTGCTGTCACTTTGTATTGAAATATCGAGCAGCTTTTACTTCTGGGGTTTCCATAGTCTGCTCTTGGCAGGTCCAGCCTGTGCTTCAACCTGGAGCCCTCAGTCCGCAGGGAAATGGACCTTTGGGAAGTTCTTACAGCTCTATTTAATGCTTTGTGGATGATGCTGATTTTCTGGAGGTAGGCTGTCCATTCTGACCCATTTTCTTCTCTCTCCTTGCAGGCTGGACCTGCTGAAAGGCTGAGGCGAGACCAGGATCTGCAAAATCTCTGAGTCTGTCTTGCTCAGGCTGAAGCCATGTTTGCTGTCAACGGTGACATTGTGGAAGATGCTAAAGACTGAAAACTTTGGGGTTTTTCCCCTGCGTCACCAGACTCTGTCTGCGGCTGTGCCCTGTATATCTCTTAAAAGAGTTTCTGGGTTTAGAAAGGTTTTTTACATTCTGCAATATTAATCTATAACTCAATTGAAAAGAATCATACTCTCTCAGTGTGGTGTTAATTGCTCTGAGTTGGTTAATTAAAATTATTGGTAAGGGGTTTTAGCAACCGTTGGATGGCCCCTGGAGCTGGCAGCTCTTGTTCAATTTGTCTTCATTCCTTTCATGTTTTTCAAATATTTCTTAAGCAATTACTGCAATTAGGATATAATTTTTGCCTTGTTGGATTGGGAAATCCAAGCCGAGGTCCTTGGAGAGACTGAGGGGATGGGGAGCTGAGCCTCAGGCTGGGTTTTGACAGTGGGAGTTTGGTGAGGAAGAAAAGAGAGATCCCCCAAAAGTGATTAAGGCCAG
>NW_028154543.1:0-101685 GCF_965231275.1 Zosterops lateralis
GTCCGCGGCCGGCCTGTCCGGGGGCCCTCCAAGTATCAAAAAGAGACCTTCACTCCAGTGCGGGTAAAGGCAGGGAGTAGCTAGGACTCTCTTTAACTGGGGCGTATGTAGCTGGCTGCTGAGCCCGTGGCTAGACCTGTTCCCCCGCAGCCGGCCTGTCCGGGGCCCTCCAAGTATCAAAAAGGAGAGCTTCACTCCAGTGCGGGTAAAGGCAGGGAGTAGCTAGGACTCTCGGTGTGTATTGATTCATGAACCCCTGGGTAGACCGGCTGTCCGCGCCCTGGCTTGTTTCTTGGGTAGACCGGCTGTCCACGGCCGGACTCCGTACCTGGCCGCTGACGGCTGGGGTAGACCAGGTGTCCGCGCTCGGACTTAGTTCCTGAGGACGGAACCTGCGGGTAGACCTGCTGTCCGCGGCCGGCCTGTCCGGGCCCTCCAAGTATCTAAAAGAGACCTTCACTCCAGTGCGGGTAAAGGCAGGAGTAGCTAGGACTCTCGGTGTGTATTTGATTCATGAACCCCTGGGTAGACCGGCGGTCCGCGCCCTGCCTTGGTTCCTGGGGAGACCGGCTGTCCACGGCCGGACTCCGTACCTGGCCGCTGACGGCTGGGGTAGACCAGGTGTCCGCGCTCGGACTTAGTTCCTGAGGACGGAACCTGCAGGTAGACCTGCTGTCCGCGGCCGGCCTGTCCGGGGCCCTCCAAGTATCAAAAAGAGACCTTCACTCCAGTGCGGGTAAAGGCAGGGAGTAGCTAGGACTCTCGGTGTGTATTTGATTCATGAACCCCTGGGTAGACCGTCGGTCTGCGCCCTGCCTTGGTTCCCGGGTAGACCGGCTGTCAACGGCCGGACTCCGTACCTGGCCGCTGACGGCTGGGGTAGACCAGGTGTCCGCGCTCCGACTTAGTTCCTGACGACGGACCTGCGGGTAGACCTGCTGTCCGCGGCCGTCCTGTCCGGGGCCCTCCAAGTATCAAAAAGAGACCTTCACTCCAGTGCGGGTAAAGGCAGGGAGTAGCTAGGACTCTCGGTGTGTATTTGATTCATGAACCCCTGGGTAGACGGCGGTCCGCGCCCTGCCTTGGTTCCTGGGTAGACCGGCTGTCCACGGCCGGACTCCGTACATGGCCGCTGACGGCTGGGGTAGACCAGGTGTCCGCGCTCGGACTTAGTTCCTGAGGACGGAACCTGCGGGTAGACCTGCTGTCCGCGGCCGGCCTGTCCGGGGCCCTCCAAGTATCAAAAAGAGACCTTCACTCCAGTGCGGGTAAAGGCAGGGAGTAGCTAGGACTCTCGGTGTGTATTTGATTCATGAACCCCTGGGTAGACCGGCTGTCCGCGCCCTGGCTTGGTTCCCGGGTAGACCGGCTGTCCACGGCTGGACTTGGTACCTGGCCGCTGACGGCTGGGGTAGACCAGGTGTCCGCGCTCGGACTTAGTTCCTGACGACGGAACCTGCGGTAGACCTGCTGTCCGCGGCCGGCCTGTTTGGGGCCCTCCACGTATCAAAAAGAAGACCTTCACTCCAGTGCGGTAAAGGCAGGGAGTAGCTAGGACTCTCTTTAACTGGGGGCGTATGTTAGCTGGCTGCTGAGCCCGTGGCTAGACCTGTTCCCCCCGCAGCCGGCCTGTCCGGGGCCCTCCAAGTATCAAAAAGGAGACCTTCACTCCAGTGCGGTAAAGGCAGGGAGTAGCTAGGACTCTCGGTGTGTATTTGATTCATGAACCCCTGGGTAGACCGGCTGTCCGCGCCCTGGCTTGTTTCTTGGGTAGACCGGCTGTCCACGGCCGGACTCCGTACATGGCCGCTGACGGCTGGGGTAGACCAGGTGTCCGCGCTCGGACTTAGTTCCTGAGGACGGAACCTGCGGGTAGACCTGCTGTCCGCGGCCGTCCTGTCCGGGGCCCTCCAAGTATCGAAAAGAGACCTTCACTCCAGTGCGGGTAAAGGCAGGGAGTAGCTAGACTCTCGGTGTGTATTTGATTCATGAACCCCTGGGTAGACCGGCTGTCCGCGCCCTGGCTTGGTTCCCGGGTAGACCGGCTGTCCACGGCTGGACTTGGTACCTGGCCGCTGACGGCTGGGGTAGACCAGGTGTCCGCGCTCGGACTTAGTTCCTGACGACGGAACCTGCGGGTAGACCTGCCTGTCCGCGGCCGTCCTCTCCGGGGCCCTCCAAGTATCTAAAAGAGACCTTCACTCCAGTGCGGGTAAAGGCAGGGAGTAGCTAGGACTCTCGGTGTGTATTTGATTCATGAACCCCTGGGTAGATCGGCGGTCCGCGCCCTGCCTTGGTTCCTGGGTAGACCGGCTGTCCACGGCTGGACTCCGTACCTGGCCGCTGACGGCTGGGGTAGACCAGGTGTCCGCGCTCGGACTTAGTTCCTGAGGACGGAACCTGCAGGTAGACCTGCTGTCCGCGGCCGGCCTGTCCGGGGCCCTCCAAGTATCAAAAAGAGACCTTCACTCCAGTGCGGGTAAAGGCAGGGAGTAGCTAGGACTCTCGGTGTGTATTTGATTCATGAACCCCTGGGTAGACCGGCTGTCCGCGCCCTGGCTTGGTTCCCGGGTAGACCGGCTGTCCACGGCTGGACTTGGTACCTGGCCGCTGACGGCTGGGGTAGACCAGGTGTCCGCGCTCGGACTTAGTTCCTGACGACGGAACCTGCGGGTAGACCTGCTGTCCGCGGCCGGCCTGTTTGGGGCCCTCCACGTATCAAAAAGAAGACCTTCACTCCAGTGCGGGTAAAGGCAGGGAGTAGCTAGGACTCTCTTTAACTGGGGGCGTATGTAGCTGGCTGCTGAGCCCGTGGCTAGACCTGTTCCCCCGCAGCCGGCCTGTCCGGGGCCCTCCAAGTATCAAAAAGGAGACCTTCACTCCAGTGCGGGTAAAGGCAGGGAGTAGCTAGGACTCTCGGTGTGTATTTGATTCATGAACCCCTGGGTAGACCGGCTGTCCGCGCCCTGACTTGTTTCTTGGGTAGACCGGCTGTCCACGGCCGGACTCCGTACATGGCCGCTGACGGCTGGGGTAGACCAGGTGTCCGCGCTCGGACTTAGTTCCTGACGACGGAACCTGCGGGTAGACCTGCTGTCCGCGGCCGGCCTGTCCGGGGCCCTCCAAGTATCTAAAAGAGACCTTCACTCCAGTGCGGGTAAAGGCAGGGAGTAGCTAGGACTCTCGGTGTGTATTTGATTCATGAACCCCTGGGTAGACCGGCTGTCCGCGCCCTGGCTTGTTTCTTGGGTAGACCGGCTGTCCACGGCCGGACTCCGTACCTGGCCGCTGACGGCTGGGGTAGACCAGGTGTCCGCGCTCGGACTTAGTTCCTGACGGCGGAACCTGCGGGTAGACCTGCTGTCCGCGGCCGGCCTGTCCGGGGCCCTCTAAGTATCAAAAAGAGACCTTCACTCCAGTGCGGGTAAAGGCAGGGAGTAGCTAGGACTCTCGGTGTGTATTTGATTCATGAACCCCTGGGTAGACCGGCTGTCCGCGCCCTGGCTTGGTTCCCGGGTAGACCGGCTGTCCACGGCTGGACTTGGTACCTGGCCGCTGACGGCTGGGGTAGACCAGGTGTCCGCGCTCGGACTTAGTTCCTGACGACGGAACCTGCGGGTAGACCTGCTGTCCGCGGCCGTCCTCTCCGGGGCCCTCCAAGTATCTAAAAGAGACCTTCACTCCAGTGCGGGTAAAGGCAGGGAGTAGCTAGGACTCTCGGTGTGTATTTGATTCATGAACCCCTGGGTAGATCGGCGGTCCGCGCCCTGCCTTGGTTCCTGGGGAGACCGGCTGTCCACGGCTGGACTCCGTACCTGGCCGCTGACGGCTGGGGTAGACCAGGTGTCCGCGCTCGGACTTAGTTCCTGAGGACGGAACCTGCGGGTAGACCTGCTGTCCGCGGCCGGCCTGTCCGGGGCCCTCCAAGTATCAAAAAGAGACCTTCACTCCAGTGCGGGTAAAGGCAGGGAGTAGCTAGGACTCTCGGTGTGTATTTGATTCATGAACCCCTGGGTAGACCGGCTGTCCGCGCCCTGGCTTGGTTCCCGGGTAGACCGGCTGTCCACGGCTGGACTTGGTACCTGGCCGCTGACGGCTGGGGTAGACCAGGTGTCCGCGCTCGGACTTAGTTCCTGACGACGGAACCTGCGGGTAGACCTGCTGTCCGCGGCCGGCCTGTTTGGGGCCCTCCACGTATCAAAAAGAAGACCTTCACTCCAGTGCGGGTAAAGGCAGGGAGTAGCTAGGACTCTCTTTAACTGGGGGCGTATGTAGCTGGCTGCTGAGCCCGTGGCTAGACCTGTTCCCCCGCAGCCGGCCTGTCCGGGGCCCTCCAAGTATCAAAAAGGAGACCTTCACTCCAGTGCGGGTAAAGGCAGGGAGTAGCTAGGACTCTCGGTGTGTATTTGATTCATGAACCCCTGGGTAGACCGGCTGTCCGCGCCCTGGCTTGTTTCTTGGGTAGACCGGCTGTCCACGGCCGGACTCCGTACATGGCCGCTGACGGCTGGGGTAGACCAGGTGTCCGCGCTCGGACTTAGTTCCTGACGACGGAACCTGCGGGTAGACCTGCTGTCCGCGGCCGGCCTGTCCGGGGCCCTCCAAGTATCTAAAAGAGACCTTCACTCCAGTGCGGGTAAAGGCAGGGAGTAGCTAGGACTCTCGGTGTGTATTTGATTCATGAACCCCTGGGTAGACCGGCGGTCCGCGCCCTGCCTTGGTTCCCGGGTAGACCGGCTGTCCACGGCCGGACTCCGTACCTGGCCGCTGACGGCTGGGGTAGACCAGGTGTCCGCGCTCGGACTTAGTTCCTGACGACGGAACCTGCGGGTAGACCTGCTGTCCGCGGCCGGCCTGTTTGGGGCCCTCCACGTATCAAAAAGAAGACCTTCACTCCAGTGCGGGTAAAGGCAGGGAGTAGCTAGGACTCTCTTTAACTGGGGGCGTACGTTGCTGGCTGCCGAGCCCGTGGCTAGACCTGTTCCCTCGCGGCCGGCCTGTCCGGGGCCCTCCAAGTATCTAAAAGGAGACCTTCACTCCAGTGCGGGTAAAGGCAGGGAGTAGCTAGGACTCTCTTTAACTGGGGGCGTATGTAGCTGGCTGCTGAGCCCGTGGCTAGACCTGTTCCCCCGCAGCCGGCCTGTCCGGGGCCCTCCAAGTATCAAAAAGGAGAGCTTCACTCCAGTGCGGGTAAAGGCAGGGAGTAGCTAGGACTCTCGGTGTGTATTTGATTCATGAACCCCTGGGTAGACCGGCTGTCCGCGCCCTGGCTTGTTTCTTGGGTAGACCGGCTGTCCACGGCCGGACTCCGTACCTGGCCGCTGACGGCTGGGGTAGACCAGGTGTCCGCGCTCGGACTTAGTTCCTGAGGACGGAACCTGCGGGTAGACCTGCTGTCCGCGGCCGGCCTGTCCGGGGCCCTCCAAGTATCTAAAAGAGACCTTCACTCCAGTGCGGGTAAAGGCAGGGAGTAGCTAGGACTCTCGGTGTGTATTTGATTCATGAACCCCTGGGTAGACCGTCGGTCTGCGCCCTGCCTTGGTTCCCGGGTAGACCAGCTGTCAACGGCCGGACTCCGTACCTGGCCGCTGACGGCTGGGGTAGACCAGGTGTCCGCGCTCCGACTTAGTTCCTGACGACGGAACCTGCGGGTAGACCTGCTGTCCGCGGCCGTCCTGTCCGGGGCCCTCCAAGTATCAAAAAGAGACCTTCACTCCAGTGCGGGTAAAGGCAGGGAGTAGCTAGGACTCTCGGTGTGTATTTGATTCATGAACCCCTGGGTAGACCGGCGGTCCGCGCCCTGCCTTGGTTCCTGGGTAGACCGGCTGTCCACGGCCGGACTCCGTACATGGCCGCTGACGGCTGGGGTAGACCAGGTGTCCGCGCTCGGACTTAGTTCCTGAGGACGGAACCTGCGGGTAGACCTGCTGTCCGCGGCCGGCCTGTCCGGGGCCCTCCAAGTATCAAAAAGAGACCTTCACTCCAGTGCGGGTAAAGGCAGGGAGTAGCTAGGACTCTCGGTGTGTATTTGATTCATGAACCCCTGGGTAGACCGGCGGTCCGCGCCCTGGCTTGGTTCCCGGGTAGACCGGCTGTCCACGGCCGGACTCCGTACCTGGCCGCTGACGGCTGGGGTAGACCAGGTGTCCGCGCTCGGACTTAGTTCCTGACGACGGAACCTGCGGGTAGACCTGCTGTCCGCGGCCGGCCTGTTTGGGGCCCTCCACGTATCAAAAAGAAGACCTTCACTCCAGTGCGGGTAAAGGCAGGGAGTAGCTAGGACTCTCTTTAACTGGGGGCGTACGTTGCTGGCTGCCGAGCCCGTGGCTAGACCTGTTCCCTCGCGGCCGGCCTGTCCGGGGCCCTCCAAGTATCTAAAAGGAGACCTTCACTCCAGTGCGGGTAAAGGCAGGGAGTAGCTAGGACTCTCTTTAACTGGGGGCGTATGTAGCTGGCTGCTGAGCCCGTGGCTAGACCTGTTCCCCCGCAGCCGGCCTGTCCGGGGCCCTCCAAGTATCAAAAAGGAGAGCTTCACTCCAGTGCGGGTAAAGGCAGGGAGTAGCTAGGACTCTCGGTGTGTATTTGATTCATGAACCCCTGGGTAGACCGGCTGTCCGCGCCCTGGCTTGTTTCTTGGGTAGACCGGCTGTCCACGGCCGGACTCCGTACCTGGCCGCTGACGGCTGGGGTAGACCAGGTGTCCGCGCTCGGACTTAGTTCCTGAGGACGGAACCTGCGGGTAGACCTGCTGTCCGCGGCCGGCCTGTCCGGGGCCCTCCAAGTATCTAAAAGAGACCTTCACTCCAGTGCGGGTAAAGGCAGGGAGTAGCTAGGACTCTCGGTGTGTATTTGATTCATGAACCCCTGGGTAGACCGTCGGTCTGCGCCCTGCCTTGGTTCCCGGGTAGACCAGCTGTCAACGGCCGGACTCCGTACCTGGCCGCTGACGGCTGGGGTAGACCAGGTGTCCGCGCTCCGACTTAGTTCCTGACGACGGAACCTGCGGGTAGACCTGCTGTCCGCGGCCGTCCTGTCCGGGGCCCTCCAAGTATCAAAAAGAGACCTTCACTCCAGTGCGGGTAAAGGCAGGGAGTAGCTAGGACTCTCGGTGTGTATTTGATTCATGAACCCCTGGGTAGACCGGCGGTCCGCGCCCTGCCTTGGTTCCTGGGTAGACCGGCTGTCCACGGCCGGACTCCGTACATGGCCGCTGACGGCTGGGGTAGACCAGGTGTCCGCGCTCGGACTTAGTTCCTGAGGACGGAACCTGCGGGTAGACCTGCTGTCCGCGGCCGGCCTGTCCGGGGCCCTCCAAGTATCAAAAAGAGACCTTCACTCCAGTGCGGGTAAAGGCAGGGAGTAGCTAGGACTCTCGGTGTGTATTTGATTCATGAACCCCTGGGTAGACCGGCGGTCCGCGCCCTGGCTTGGTTCCCGGGTAGACCGGCTGTCCACGGCTGGACTTGGTACCTGGCCGCTGACGGCTGGGGTAGACCAGGTGTCCGCGCTCGGACTTAGTTCCTGACGACGGAACCTGCGGGTAGACCTGCTGTCCGCGGCCGGCCTGTTTGGGGCCCTCCACGTATCAAAAAGAAGACCTTCACTCCAGTGCGGGTAAAGGCAGGGAGTAGCTAGGACTCTCTTTAACTGGGGGCGTATGTAGCTGGCTGCTGAGCCCGTGGCTAGACCTGTTCCCCCGCAGCCGGCCTGTCCGGGGCCCTCCAAGTATCAAAAAGGAGAGCTTCACTCCAGTGCGGGTAAAGGCAGGGAGTAGCTAGGACTCTCGGTGCGTATTTGATTCATGAACCCCTGGGTAGACCAGCTGTCCGCGCCCTGGCTTGGTTCCCGGGTAGACCGGCTGTCCACGGCTGGACTTGGTACCTGGCTTCTGACGGCTGGGGTAGACCAGGTGTCCGCGCTCGGACTTAGTTCCTGACGACGGAACCTGCGGCTAGACCTGCTGTCCGCGGCCGGCCTGTTTGGGGCCCTCCACGTAACAAAAAGAAGACCTTCACTCCAGTGCGGGTAAAGGCAGGGAGTAGCTAGGACTCTCGGTGTGTATTTGATTCATGAACCCCTGGGTAGACCGGCTGTCCTCGCCCTGGCTTGTTTCTTGGGTAGACCGGCTGTCCACGGCCGGACTCCGTACCTGGCCGCTGACGGCTGGGGTAGACCAGGTGTCCGCGCTCGGACTTAGTTCCTGACGACGGAACCTGCGGGTAGACCTGCTGTCCGCGGCCGTCCTCTCCGGGGCCCTCCAAGTATCTAAAAGAGACCTTCACTCCAGTGCGGGTAAAGGCAGGGAGTAGCTAGGACTCTCGGTGTGTATTTCATTCATGAACCCCTGGGTAGACCGGCGGTCCGCGCCCTGGCTTGGTTCCCGGGTAGACCGGCTGTCCACGGCTGGACTTGGTACCTGGCCGCTGACGGCTGGGGTAGACCAGGTGTCCGCGCTCGGACTTAGTTCCTGAGGACGGAACCTGCGGGTAGACCTGCTGTCCGCGGCCGGCCTGTTTGGAGCCCTCCACGTATAAAAAGAAGACCTTCACTCCAGTGCGGGTAAAGGTAGGGAGTAGCTAGGACTCTCGGTGTGTATTTGATTCATGAACCCCTGGGTAGACCGGCTGTCCGCGCCCTGGCTTGGTTCCCGGGTAGACCGGCTGTCCACGGCTGGACTTGGTACCTGGCTTCTGACGGCTGGGGTAGACCAGGGGTCCGCGCTCGGACTTAGTTCCTGACGACGGAACCTGCGGGTAGACCTGCTGTCCGCGGCCGGCCTGTTTGGGGCCCTCCAAGTATAAAAAAGGAGAGCTATACTCCAGTGCGGGTAAAGGCAGGGAGTAGCTAGGACTCTCGGTGTGTATTTGATTCATGAACCCCTGGGTAGACCGGCGGTCTGCGCCCTGCCTTGGTCCCCGGATAGACCAGCTGTCCACGGCCGGACTCCGTACCTGGCCGCTGACGGCTGGGGTAGACCAGGTGTCCGCGCTCGGACTTAGTTCCTGACGACGGAACCTGCGGGTAGACCTGCTGTCCGCGGCCGGCCTGTCCGGGGCCCTCCAAGTATCAAAAAGAGACCTTCACTCCAGTGCGGGTAAAGGCAGGGAGTAGCTAGGACTCTCTTTAACTGGGGGCGTATGTAGCTGGCTGCTGAGCCCGTGGCTAGACCTGTTCCCCCGCAGCCGGCCTGTCCGGGGCCCTCCAAGTATCAAAAAGGAGAGCTTCACTCCAGTGCGGGTAAAGGCAGGGAGTAGCTAGGACTCTCGGTGTGTATTTGATTCATGAACCCCTGGGTAGACCGGCTGTCCGCGCCCTGGCTTGTTTCTTGGGTAGACCGGCTGTCCACGGCCGGACTCCGTACCTGGCCGCTGACGGCTGGGGTAGACCAGGTGTCCGCGCTCGGACTTAGTTCCTGAGGACGGAACCTGCGGGTAGACCTGCTGTCCGCGGCCGGCCTGTCCGGGGCCCTCCAAGTATCTAAAAGAGACCTTCACTCCAGTGCGGGTAAAGGCAGGGAGTAGCTAGGACTCTCGGTGTGTATTTGATTCATGAACCCCTGGGTAGACCGGCGGTCCGCGCCCTGCCTTGGTTCCTGGGGAGACCGGCTGTCCACGGCCGGACTCCGTACCTGGCCGCTGACGGCTGGGGTAGACCAGGTGTCCGCGCTCGGACTTAGTTCCTGAGGACGGAACCTGCAGGTAGACCTGCTGTCCGCGGCCGGCCTGTCCGGGGCCCTCCAAGTATCAAAAAGAGACCTTCACTCCAGTGCGGGTAAAGGCAGGGAGTAGCTAGGACTCTCGGTGTGTATTTGATTCATGAACCCCTGGGTAGACCGTCGGTCTGCGCCCTGCCTTGGTTCCCGGGTAGACCGGCTGTCAACGGCCGGACTCCGTACCTGGCCGCTGACGGCTGGGGTAGACCAGGTGTCCGCGCTCCGACTTAGTTCCTGACGACGGAACCTGCGGGTAGACCTGCTGTCCGCGGCCGTCCTGTCCGGGGCCCTCCAAGTATCAAAAAGAGACCTTCACTCCAGTGCGGGTAAAGGCAGGGAGTAGCTAGGACTCTCGGTGTGTATTTGATTCATGAACCCCTGGGTAGACCGGCGGTCCGCGCCCTGCCTTGGTTCCTGGGTAGACCGGCTGTCCACGGCCGGACTCCGTACATGGCCGCTGACGGCTGGGGTAGACCAGGTGTCCGCGCTCGGACTTAGTTCCTGAGGACGGAACCTGCGGGTAGACCTGCTGTCCGCGGCCGGCCTGTCCGGGGCCCTCCAAGTATCAAAAAGAGACCTTCACTCCAGTGCGGGTAAAGGCAGGGAGTAGCTAGGACTCTCGGTGTGTATTTGATTCATGAACCCCTGGGTAGACCGGCTGTCCGCGCCCTGGCTTGGTTCCCGGGTAGACCGGCTGTCCACGGCTGGACTTGGTACCTGGCCGCTGACGGCTGGGGTAGACCAGGTGTCCGCGCTCGGACTTAGTTCCTGACGACGGAACCTGCGGGTAGACCTGCTGTCCGCGGCCGGCCTGTTTGGGGCCCTCCACGTATCAAAAAGAAGACCTTCACTCCAGTGCGGGTAAAGGCAGGGAGTAGCTAGGACTCTCTTTAACTGGGGGCGTATGTAGCTGGCTGCTGAGCCCGTGGCTAGACCTGTTCCCCCGCAGCCGGCCTGTCCGGGGCCCTCCAAGTATCAAAAAGGAGACCTTCACTCCAGTGCGGGTAAAGGCAGGGAGTAGCTAGGACTCTCGGTGTGTATTTGATTCATGAACCCCTGGGTAGACCGGCTGTCCGCGCCCTGGCTTGTTTCTTGGGTAGACCGGCTGTCCACGGCCGGACTCCGTACATGGCCGCTGACGGCTGGGGTAGACCAGGTGTCCGCGCTCGGACTTAGTTCCTGAGGACGGAACCTGCGGGTAGACCTGCTGTCCGCGGCCGTCCTGTCCGGGGCCCTCCAAGTATCGAAAAGAGACCTTCACTCCAGTGCGGGTAAAGGCAGGGAGTAGCTAGGACTCTCGGTGTGTATTTGATTCATGAACCCCTGGGTAGACCGGCTGTCCGCGCCCTGGCTTGGTTCCCGGGTAGACCGGCTGTCCACGGCTGGACTTGGTACCTGGCCGCTGACGGCTGGGGTAGACCAGGTGTCCGCGCTCGGACTTAGTTCCTGACGACGGAACCTGCGGGTAGACCTGCTGTCCGCGGCCGTCCTCTCCGGGGCCCTCCAAGTATCTAAAAGAGACCTTCACTCCAGTGCGGGTAAAGGCAGGGAGTAGCTAGGACTCTCGGTGTGTATTTGATTCATGAACCCCTGGGTAGATCGGCGGTCCGCGCCCTGCCTTGGTTCCTGGGTAGACCGGCTGTCCACGGCTGGACTCCGTACCTGGCCGCTGACGGCTGGGGTAGACCAGGTGTCCGCGCTCGGACTTAGTTCCTGAGGACGGAACCTGCAGGTAGACCTGCTGTCCGCGGCCGGCCTGTCCGGGGCCCTCCAAGTATCAAAAAGAGACCTTCACTCCAGTGCGGGTAAAGGCAGGGAGTAGCTAGGACTCTCGGTGTGTATTTGATTCATGAACCCCTGGGTAGACCGGCTGTCCGCGCCCTGGCTTGGTTCCCGGGTAGACCGGCTGTCCACGGCTGGACTTGGTACCTGGCCGCTGACGGCTGGGGTAGACCAGGTGTCCGCGCTCGGACTTAGTTCCTGACGACGGAACCTGCGGGTAGACCTGCTGTCCGCGGCCGGCCTGTTTGGGGCCCTCCACGTATCAAAAAGAAGACCTTCACTCCAGTGCGGGTAAAGGCAGGGAGTAGCTAGGACTCTCTTTAACTGGGGGCGTATGTAGCTGGCTGCTGAGCCCGTGGCTAGACCTGTTCCCCCGCAGCCGGCCTGTCCGGGGCCCTCCAAGTATCAAAAAGGAGACCTTCACTCCAGTGCGGGTAAAGGCAGGGAGTAGCTAGGACTCTCGGTGTGTATTTGATTCATGAACCCCTGGGTAGACCGGCTGTCCGCGCCCTGACTTGTTTCTTGGGTAGACCGGCTGTCCACGGCCGGACTCCGTACATGGCCGCTGACGGCTGGGGTAGACCAGGTGTCCGCGCTCGGACTTAGTTCCTGACGACGGAACCTGCGGGTAGACCTGCTGTCCGCGGCCGGCCTGTCCGGGGCCCTCCAAGTATCTAAAAGAGACCTTCACTCCAGTGCGGGTAAAGGCAGGGAGTAGCTAGGACTCTCGGTGTGTATTTGATTCATGAACCCCTGGGTAGACCGGCTGTCCGCGCCCTGGCTTGTTTCTTGGGTAGACCGGCTGTCCACGGCCGGACTCCGTACCTGGCCGCTGACGGCTGGGGTAGACCAGGTGTCCGCGCTCGGACTTAGTTCCTGACGGCGGAACCTGCGGGTAGACCTGCTGTCCGCGGCCGTCCTGTCCGGGGCCCTCCAAGTATCTATAAGAGACCTTCACTCCAGTGCGGGTAAAGGCAGGGAGTAGCTAGGACTCTCGGTGTGTATTTGATTAATGAACCCCTGGATAGACCGTCGGTCTGCGCCCTGCCTTGGTTCCCGGGTAGACCGGCTGTCCACGGCCGGACTCCGTACCTGGCCGCTGACGGCTGGGGTAGACCAGGTGTCCGCGCTCGGACTTAGTTCCTGACGACGGAACCTGCGGGTAGACCTGCTGTCCGCGGCCGGCCTGTTTGGGGCCCTCCACGTATCAAAAAGAAGACCTTCACTCCAGTGCGGGTAAAGGCAGGGAGTAGCTAGGACTCTCTTTAACTGGGGGCGTATGTAGCTGGCTGCTGAGCCCGTGGCTAGACCTGTTCCCCCGCAGCCGGCCTGTCCGGGGCCCTCCAAGTATCAAAAAGGAGACCTTCACTCCAGTGCGGGTAAAGGCAGGGAGTAGCTAGGACTCTCGGTGTGTATTTGATTCATGAACCCCTGGGTAGACCGGCTGTCCGCGCCCTGGCTTGTTTCTTGGGTAGACCGGCTGTCCACGGCCGGACTCCGTACATGGCCGCTGACGGCTGGGGTAGACCAGGTGTCCGCGCTCGGACTTAGTTCCTGACGACGGAACCTGCGGGTAGACCTGCTGTCCGCGGCCGGCCTGTCCGGGGCCCTCCAAGTATCTAAAAGAGACCTTCACTCCAGTGCGGGTAAAGGCAGGGAGTAGCTAGGACTCTCGGTGTGTATTTGATTCATGAACCCCTGGGTAGACCGGCTGTCCGCGCCCTGGCTTGTTTCTTGGGTAGACCGGCTGTCCACGGCCGGACTCCGTACCTGGCCGCTGACGGCTGGGGTAGACCAGGTGTCCGCGCTCGGACTTAGTTCCTGACGGCGGAACCTGCGGGTAGACCTGCTGTCCGCGGCCGTCCTGTCCGGGGCCCTCCAAGTATCTATAAGAGACCTTCACTCCAGTGCGGGTAAAGGCAGGGAGTAGCTAGGACTCTCGGTGTGTATTTGATTAATGAACCCCTGGATAGACCGTCGGTCTGCGCCCTGCCTTGGTTCCCGGGTAGACCAGCTGTCAACGGCCGGACTCCGTACCTGGCCGCTGACGGCTGGGGTAGACCAGGTGTCCGCGCTCCGACTTAGTTCCTGACGACGGAACCTGCGGGTAGACCTGCTGTCCGCGGCCGTCCTGTCCGGGGCCCTCCAAGTATCAAAAAGAGACCTTCACTCCAGTGCGGGTAAAGGCAGGGAGTAGCTAGGACTCTCGGTGTGTATTTGATTCATGAACCCCTGGGTAGACCGGCGGTCCGCGCCCTGCCTTGGTTCCTGGGTAGACCGGCTGTCCACGGCCGGACTCCGTACATGGCCGCTGACGGCTGGGGTAGACCAGGTGTCCGCGCTCGGACTTAGTTCCTGAGGACGGAACCTGCGGGTAGACCTGCTGTCCGCGGCCGGCCTGTCCGGGGCCCTCCAAGTATCAAAAAGAGACCTTCACTCCAGTGCGGGTAAAGGCAGGGAGTAGCTAGGACTCTCGGTGTGTATTTGATTCATGAACCCCTGGGTAGACCGGCGGTCCGCGCCCTGGCTTGGTTCCCGGGTAGACCTGCTGTCCGCGGCCGGCCTGTTTGGGGCCCTCCACGTATCAAAAAGAAGACCTTCACTCCAGTGCGGGTAAAGGCAGGGAGTAGCTAGGACTCTCTTTAACTGGGGGCGTATGTAGCTGGCTGCTGAGCCCGTGGCTAGACCTGTTCCCCCGCAGCCGGCCTGTCCGGGGCCCTCCAAGTATCAAAAAGGAGAGCTTCACTCCAGTGCGGGTAAAGGCAGGGAGTAGCTAGGACTCTCGGTGTGTATTTGATTCATGAACCCCTGGGTAGACCGGCTGTCCGCGCCCTGGCTTGTTTCTTGGGTAGACCGGCTGTCCACGGCCGGACTCCGTACATGGCCGCTGACGGCTGGGGTAGACCAGGTGTCCGCGCTCGGACTTAGTTCCTGACGACGGAACCTGCGGGTAGACCTGCTGTCCGCGGCCGGCCTGTCCGGGGCCCTCCAAGTATCTAAAAGAGACCTTCACTCCAGTGCGGGTAAAGGCAGGGAGTAGCTAGGACTCTCGGTGTGTATTTGATTCATGAACCCCTGGGTAGACCGGCTGTCCGCGCCCTGGCTTGTTTCTTGGGTAGACCGGCTGTCCACGGCCGGACTCCGTACCTGGCCGCTGACGGCTGGGGTAGACCAGGTGTCCGCGCTCGGACTTAGTTCCTGACGGCGGAACCTGCGGGTAGACCTGCTGTCCGCGGCCGTCCTGTCCGGGGCCCTCCAAGTATCTATAAGAGACCTTCACTCCAGTGCGGGTAAAGGCAGGGAGTAGCTAGGACTCTCGGTGTGTATTTGATTAATGAACCCCTGGATAGACCGTCGGTCTGCGCCCTGCCTTGGTTCCCGGGTAGACCGGCTGTCCACGGCCGGACTCCGTACCTGGCCGCTGACGGCTGGGGTAGACCAGGTGTCCGCGCTCGGACTTAGTTCCTGACGACGGAACCTGCGGGTAGACCTGCTGTCCGCGGCCGGCCTGTTTGGGGCCCTCCACGTATCAAAAAGAAGACCTTCACTCCAGTGCGGGTAAAGGCAGGGAGTAGCTAGGACTCTCTTTAACTGGGGGCGTATGTAGCTGGCTGCTGAGCCCGTGGCTAGACCTGTTCCCCCGCAGCCGGCCTGTCCGGGGCCCTCCAAGTATCAAAAAGGAGACCTTCACTCCAGTGCGGGTAAAGGCAGGGAGTAGCTAGGACTCTCGGTGTGTATTTGATTCATGAACCCCTGGGTAGACCGGCTGTCCGCGCCCTGGCTTGTTTCTTGGGTAGACCGGCTGTCCACGGCCGGACTCCGTACATGGCCGCTGACGGCTGGGGTAGACCAGGTGTCCGCGCTCGGACTTAGTTCCTGACGACGGAACCTGCGGGTAGACCTGCTGTCCGCGGCCGGCCTGTCCGGGGCCCTCCAAGTATCTAAAAGAGACCTTCACTCCAGTGCGGGTAAAGGCAGGGAGTAGCTAGGACTCTCGGTGTGTATTTGATTCATGAACCCCTGGGTAGACCGGCTGTCCGCGCCCTGGCTTGTTTCTTGGGTAGACCGGCTGTCCACGGCCGGACTCCGTACCTGGCCGCTGACGGCTGGGGTAGACCAGGTGTCCGCGCTCGGACTTAGTTCCTGACGGCGGAACCTGCGGGTAGACCTGCTGTCCGCGGCCGTCCTGTCCGGGGCCCTCCAAGTATCTATAAGAGACCTTCACTCCAGTGCGGGTAAAGGCAGGGAGTAGCTAGGACTCTCGGTGTGTATTTGATTAATGAACCCCTGGATAGACCGTCGGTCTGCGCCCTGCCTTGGTTCCCGGGTAGACCAGCTGTCAACGGCCGGACTCCGTACCTGGCCGCTGACGGCTGGGGTAGACCAGGTGTCCGCGCTCCGACTTAGTTCCTGACGACGGAACCTGCGGGTAGACCTGCTGTCCGCGGCCGTCCTGTCCGGGGCCCTCCAAGTATCAAAAAGAGACCTTCACTCCAGTGCGGGTAAAGGCAGGGAGTAGCTAGGACTCTCGGTGTGTATTTGATTCATGAACCCCTGGGTAGACCGGCGGTCCGCGCCCTGCCTTGGTTCCTGGGTAGACCGGCTGTCCACGGCCGGACTCCGTACATGGCCGCTGACGGCTGGGGTAGACCAGGTGTCCGCGCTCGGACTTAGTTCCTGAGGACGGAACCTGCGGGTAGACCTGCTGTCCGCGGCCGGCCTGTCCGGGGCCCTCCAAGTATCAAAAAGAGACCTTCACTCCAGTGCGGGTAAAGGCAGGGAGTAGCTAGGACTCTCGGTGTGTATTTGATTCATGAACCCCTGGGTAGACCGGCGGTCCGCGCCCTGGCTTGGTTCCCGGGTAGACCTGCTGTCCGCGGCCGGCCTGTTTGGGGCCCTCCACGTATCAAAAAGAAGACCTTCACTCCAGTGCGGGTAAAGGCAGGGAGTAGCTAGGACTCTCTTTAACTGGGGGCGTATGTAGCTGGCTGCTGAGCCCGTGGCTAGACCTGTTCCCCCGCAGCCGGCCTGTCCGGGGCCCTCCAAGTATCAAAAAGGAGAGCTTCACTCCAGTGCGGGTAAAGGCAGGGAGTAGCTAGGACTCTCGGTGCGTATTTGATTCATGAACCCCTGGGTAGACCAGCTGTCCGCGCCCTGGCTTGGTTCCCGGGTAGACCGGCTGTCCACGGCTGGACTTGGTACCTGGCTTCTGACGGCTGGGGTAGACCAGGTGTCCGCGCTCGGACTTAGTTCCTGAGGACGGAACCTGCGGGTAGACCTGCTGTCCGCGGCCGGCCTGTTTGGGGCCCTCCAAGTATCTAAAAGGAGACCTTCACTCCAGTGCGGGTAAAGGCAGGGAGTAGCTAGGACTCTCGGTGTGTATTTGATTCATGAACCCCTGGGTAGACCGGCGGTCCGCGCCCTGCCTTGGTTCCTGGGGAGACCGGCTGTCCACGGCCGGACTCCGTACCTGGCCGCTGACGGCTGGGGTAGACCAGGTGTCCGCGCTCGGACTTAGTTCCTGAGGACGGAACCTGCAGGTAGACCTGCTGTCCGCGGCCGGCCTGTCCGGGGCCCTCCAAGTATCAAAAAGAGACCTTCACTCCAGTGCGGGTAAAGGCAGGGAGTAGCTAGGACTCTCTTTAACTGGGGGCGTATGTAGCTGGCTGCTGAGCCCGTGGCTAGACCTGTTCCCCCGCAGCCGGCCTGTCCGGGGCCCTCCAAGTATCAAAAAGGAGAGCTTCACTCCAGTGCGGGTAAAGGCAGGGAGTAGCTAGGACTCTCGGTGTGTATTTGATTCATGAACCCCTGGGTAGACCGGCTGTCCGCGCCCTGGCTTGTTTCTTGGGTAGACCGGCTGTCCACGGCCGGACTCCGTACCTGGCCGCTGACGGCTGGGGTAGACCAGGTGTCCGCGCTCGGACTTAGTTCCTGAGGACGGAACCTGCGGGTAGACCTGCTGTCCGCGGCCGGCCTGTCCGGGGCCCTCCAAGTATCTAAAAGAGACCTTCACTCCAGTGCGGGTAAAGGCAGGGAGTAGCTAGGACTCTCGGTGTGTATTTGATTCATGAACCCCTGGGTAGACCGGCGGTCCGCGCCCTGCCTTGGTTCCTGGGGAGACCGGCTGTCCACGGCCGGACTCCGTACCTGGCCGCTGACGGCTGGGGTAGACCAGGTGTCCGCGCTCGGACTTAGTTCCTGAGGGCGGAACCTGCAGGTAGACCTGCTGTCCGCGGCCGGCCTGTCCGGGGCCCTCCAAGTATCAAAAAGAGACCTTCACTCCAGTGCGGGTAAAGGCAGGGAGTAGCTAGGACTCTCGGTGTGTATTTGATTCATGAACCCCTGGGTAGACCGGCGGTCCGCGCCCTGCCTTGGTTCCTGGGTAGACCGGCTGTCCACGGCCGGACTCCGTACCTGGCCGCTGACGGCTGGGGTAGACCAGGTGTCCGCGCTCGGACTTAGTTCCTGAGGACGGAACCTGCAGGTAGACCTGCTGTCCGCGGCCGGCCTGTTTGGGGCCCTCCACGTATCAAAAAGAAGACCTTCACTCCAGTGCGGGTAAAGGCAGGGAGTAGCTAGGACTCTCGGTGTGTATTTGATTCATGAACCCCTGGGTAGACCGGCGGTCCGCGCCCTGCCTTGGTTCCTGGGGAGACCGGCTGTCCACGGCCGGACTCCGTACATGGCCGCTGACGGCTGGGGTAGACCAGGTGTCCGCGCTCGGACTTAGTTCCTGAGGACGGAACCTGCGGGTAGACCTGCTGTCCGCGGCCGGCCTGTCCGGGGCCCTCCAAGTATCAAAAAGAGACCTTCACTCCAGTGCGGGTAAAGGCAGGGAGTAGCTAGGACTCTCGGTGTGTATTTGATTCATGAACCCCTGGGTAGACCGGCTGTCCGCGCCCTGGCTTGGTTCCCGGGTAGACCGGCTGTCCACGGCTGGACTTGGTACCTGGCCGCTGACGGCTGGGGTAGACCAGGTGTCCGCGCTCGGACTTAGTTCCTGACGACGGAACCTGCGGGTAGACCTGCTGTCCGCGGCCGGCCTGTTTGGGGCCCTCCACGTATCAAAAAGAAGACCTTCACTCCAGTGCGGGTAAAGGCAGGGAGTAGCTAGGACTCTCTTTAACTGGGGGCGTATGTAGCTGGCTGCTGAGCCCGTGGCTAGACCTGTTCCCCCGCAGCCGGCCTGTCCGGGGCCCTCCAAGTATCAAAAAGGAGACCTTCACTCCAGTGCGGGTAAAGGCAGGGAGTAGCTAGGACTCTCGGTGTGTATTTGATTCATGAACCCCTGGGTAGACCGGCTGTCCGCGCCCTGGCTTGTTTCTTGGGTAGACCGGCTGTCCACGGCCGGACTCCGTACATGGCCGCTGACGGCTGGGGTAGACCAGGTGTCCGCGCTCGGACTTAGTTCCTGACGACGGAACCTGCGGGTAGACCTGCTGTCCGCGGCCGTCCTGTCCGGGGCCCTCCAAGTATCAAAAAGGAGACCTTCACTCCAGTGCGGGTAAAGGCAGGGAGTAGCTAGGACTCTCGGTGTGTATTTGATTCATGAACCCCTGGGTAGACCGGCGGTCCGCGCCCTGCCTTGGTTCCTGGGGAGACCGGCTGTCCACGGCCGGACTCCGTACCTGGCCGCTGACGGCTGGGGTAGACCAGGTGTCCGCGCTCGGGCTTAGTTCCTGACGACGGAACCTGCGGGTAGACCTGCTGTCCGCGGCCGGCCTGTCCGGGGCCCTCTAAGTATCAAAAAGAGACCTTCACTCCAGTGCGGGTAAAGGCAGGGAGTAGCTAGGACTCTCGGTGTGTATTTGATTCATGAACCCCTGGGTAGACCGGCTGTCCGCGCCCTGGCTTGGTTCCCGGGTAGACCGGCTGTCCACGGCTGGACTTGGTACCTGGCCGCTGACGGCTGGGGTAGACCAGGTGTCCGCGCTCGGACTTAGTTCCTGACGACGGAACCTGCGGGTAGACCTGCTGTCCGCGGCCGTCCTCTCCGGGGCCCTCCAAGTATCTAAAAGAGACCTTCACTCCAGTGCGGGTAAAGGCAGGGAGTAGCTAGGACTCTCGGTGTGTATTTGATTCATGAACCCTGGGTAGATCGGCGGTCCGCGCCCTGCCTTGGTTCCTGGGTAGACCGGCTGTCCACGGCTGGACTCCGTACCTGGCCGCTGACGGCTGGGGTAGACCAGGTGTCCGCGCTCGGACTTAGTTCCTGAGGACGGAACCTGCTAGGTAGACCTGCTGTCCGCGGCCGCCTGTCCGGGGCCTCCAAGTTATCAAAAGAGACCTTCACTCCAGTGCGGGTAAAGGCAGGGAGTAAGCTAGGACTCTCGGTGTGTATTTGATTCATGAACCCCTGGGTAGACCGGCTGTCCGCGCCCTGGCTTGGTTCCCGGGTAGACCGGCTGTCCACGGCTGGACTTGGTACCTGGCCGCTGACGGCTGGGGTAGACCAGGTGTCCGCGCTCGGACTTAGTTCCTGACGACGGAACCTGCGGGTAGACCTGCTGTCCGCGGCCGGCCTGTTTGGGGCCCTCCACGTATCAAAAAGAAGACCTTCACTCCAGTGCGGGTAAAGGCAGGGAGTAGCTAGGACTCTCTTTAACTGGGGGCGTATGTAGCTGGCTGCTGAGCCCGTGGCTAGACCTGTTCCCCCGCAGCCGGCCTGTCCGGGGCCCTCCAAGTATCAAAAAGGAGACCTTCACTCCAGTGCGGGTAAAGGCAGGGAGTAGCTAGGACTCTCGGTGTGTATTTGATTCATGAACCCCTGGGTAGACCGGCTGTCCGCGCCCTGGCTTGTTTCTTGGGTAGACCGGCTGTCCACGGCCGGACTCCGTACATGGCCGCTGACGGCTGGGGTAGACCAGGTGTCCGCGCTCGGACTTAGTTCCTGACGACGGAACCTGCGGGTAGACCTGCTGTCCGCGGCCGGCCTGTCCGGGGCCCTCCAAGTATCTAAAAGAGACCTTCACTCCAGTGCGGGTAAAGGCAGGGAGTAGCTAGGACTCTCGGTGTGTATTTGATTCATGAACCCCTGGGTAGACCGGCGGTCCGCGCCCTGCCTTGGTTCCCGGGTAGACCGGCTGTCCACGGCCGGACTCCGTACCTGGCCGCTGACGGCTGGGGTAGACCAGGTGTCCGCGCTCGGACTTAGTTCCTGACGACGGAACCTGCGGGTAGACCTGCTGTCCGCGGCCGGCCTGTTTGGGGCCCTCCACGTATCAAAAAGAAGACCTTCACTCCAGTGCGGGTAAAGGCAGGGAGTAGCTAGGACTCTCTTTAACTGGGGGCGTACGTTGCTGGCTGCCGAGCCCGTGGCTAGACCTGTTCCCTCGCGGCCGGCCTGTCCGGGGCCCTCCAAGTATCTAAAAGGAGACCTTCACTCCAGTGCGGGTAAAGGCAGGGAGTAGCTAGGACTCTCTTTAACTGGGGGCGTATGTAGCTGGCTGCTGAGCCCGTGGCTAGACCTGTTCCCCCGCAGCCGGCCTGTCCGGGGCCCTCCAAGTATCAAAAAGGAGAGCTTCACTCCAGTGCGGGTAAAGGCAGGGAGTAGCTAGGACTCTCGGTGTGTATTTGATTCATGAACCCCTGGGTAGACCGGCTGTCCGCGCCCTGGCTTGTTTCTTGGGTAGACCGGCTGTCCACGGCCGGACTCCGTACCTGGCCGCTGACGGCTGGGGTAGACCAGGTGTCCGCGCTCGGACTTAGTTCCTGAGGACGGAACCTGCGGGTAGACCTGCTGTCCGCGGCCGGCCTGTCCGGGGCCCTCCAAGTATCTAAAAGAGACCTTCACTCCAGTGCGGGTAAAGGCAGGGAGTAGCTAGGACTCTCGGTGTGTATTTGATTCATGAACCCCTGGGTAGACCGTCGGTCTGCGCCCTGCCTTGGTTCCCGGGTAGACCAGCTGTCAACGGCCGGACTCCGTACCTGGCCGCTGACGGCTGGGGTAGACCAGGTGTCCGCGCTCCGACTTAGTTCCTGACGACGGAACCTGCGGGTAGACCTGCTGTCCGCGGCCGTCCTGTCCGGGGCCCTCCAAGTATCAAAAAGAGACCTTCACTCCAGTGCGGGTAAAGGCAGGGAGTAGCTAGGACTCTCGGTGTGTATTTGATTCATGAACCCCTGGGTAGACCGGCGGTCCGCGCCCTGCCTTGGTTCCTGGGTAGACCGGCTGTCCACGGCCGGACTCCGTACATGGCCGCTGACGGCTGGGGTAGACCAGGTGTCCGCGCTCGGACTTAGTTCCTGAGGACGGAACCTGCGGGTAGACCTGCTGTCCGCGGCCGGCCTGTCCGGGGCCCTCCAAGTATCAAAAAGAGACCTTCACTCCAGTGCGGGTAAAGGCAGGGAGTAGCTAGGACTCTCGGTGTGTATTTGATTCATGAACCCCTGGGTAGACCGGCTGTCCGCGCCCTGGCTTGTTTCTTGGGTAGACCGGCTGTCCACGGCCGGACTCCGTACCTGGCCGCTGACGGCTGGGGTAGACCAGGTGTCCGCGCTCGGACTTAGTTCCTGAGGACGGAACCTGCGGGTAGACCTGCTGTCCGCGGCCGGCCTGTCCGGGGCCCTCCAAGTATCTAAAAGAGACCTTCACTCCAGTGCGGGTAAAGGCAGGGAGTAGCTAGGACTCTCGGTGTGTATTTGATTCATGAACCCCTGGGTAGACCGTCGGTCTGCGCCCTGCCTTGGTTCCCGGGTAGACCAGCTGTCAACGGCCGGACTCCGTACCTGGCCGCTGACGGCTGGGGTAGACCAGGTGTCCGCGCTCCGACTTAGTTCCTGACGACGGAACCTGCGGGTAGACCTGCTGTCCGCGGCCGTCCTGTCCGGGGCCCTCCAAGTATCAAAAAGAGACCTTCACTCCAGTGCGGGTAAAGGCAGGGAGTAGCTAGGACTCTCGGTGTGTATTTGATTCATGAACCCCTGGGTAGACCGGCGGTCCGCGCCCTGCCTTGGTTCCTGGGTAGACCGGCTGTCCACGGCCGGACTCCGTACATGGCCGCTGACGGCTGGGGTAGACCAGGTGTCCGCGCTCGGACTTAGTTCCTGAGGACGGAACCTGCGGGTAGACCTGCTGTCCGCGGCCGGCCTGTCCGGGGCCCTCCAAGTATCAAAAAGAGACCTTCACTCCAGTGCGGGTAAAGGCAGGGAGTAGCTAGGACTCTCGGTGTGTATTTGATTCATGAACCCCTGGGTAGACCGGCGGTCCGCGCCCTGGCTTGGTTCCCGGGTAGACCGGCTGTCCACGGCTGGACTTGGTACCTGGCCGCTGACGGCTGGGGTAGACCAGGTGTCCGCGCTCGGACTTAGTTCCTGACGACGGAACCTGCGGGTAGACCTGCTGTCCGCGGCCGGCCTGTTTGGGGCCCTCCACGTATCAAAAAGAAGACCTTCACTCCAGTGCGGGTAAAGGCAGGGAGTAGCTAGGACTCTCTTTAACTGGGGGCGTATGTAGCTGGCTGCTGAGCCCGTGGCTAGACCTGTTCCCCCGCAGCCGGCCTGTCCGGGGCCCTCCAAGTATCAAAAAGGAGAGCTTCACTCCAGTGCGGGTAAAGGCAGGGAGTAGCTAGGACTCTCGGTGCGTATTTGATTCATGAACCCCTGGGTAGACCAGCTGTCCGCGCCCTGGCTTGGTTCCCGGGTAGACCGGCTGTCCACGGCTGGACTTGGTACCTGGCTTCTGACGGCTGGGGTAGACCAGGTGTCCGCGCTCGGACTTAGTTCCTGACGACGGAACCTGCGGCTAGACCTGCTGTCCGCGGCCGGCCTGTTTGGGGCCCTCCACGTAACAAAAAGAAGACCTTCACTCCAGTGCGGGTAAAGGCAGGGAGTAGCTAGGACTCTCGGTGTGTATTTGATTCATGAACCCCTGGGTAGACCGGCTGTCCTCGCCCTGGCTTGTTTCTTGGGTAGACCGGCTGTCCACGGCCGGACTCCGTACCTGGCCGCTGACGGCTGGGGTAGACCAGGTGTCCGCGCTCGGACTTAGTTCCTGACGACGGAACCTGCGGGTAGACCTGCTGTCCGCGGCCGTCCTCTCCGGGGCCCTCCAAGTATCTAAAAGAGACCTTCACTCCAGTGCGGGTAAAGGCAGGGAGTAGCTAGGACTCTCGGTGTGTATTTCATTCATGAACCCCTGGGTAGACCGGCGGTCCGCGCCCTGGCTTGGTTCCCGGGTAGACCGGCTGTCCACGGCTGGACTTGGTACCTGGCCGCTGACGGCTGGGGTAGACCAGGTGTCCGCGCTCGGACTTAGTTCCTGAGGACGGAACCTGCGGGTAGACCTGCTGTCCGCGGCCGGCCTGTTTGGGGCCCTCCACGTATAAAAAGAAGACCTTCACTCCAGTGCGGGTAAAGGTAGGGAGTAGCTAGGACTCTCGGTGTGTATTTGATTCATGAACCCCTGGGTAGACCGGCTGTCCGCGCCCTGGCTTGGTTCCCGGGTAGACCGGCTGTCCACGGCTGGACTTGGTACCTGGCTTCTGACGGCTGGGGTAGACCAGGGGTCCGCGCTCGGACTTAGTTCCTGACGACGGAACCTGCGGGTAGACCTGCTGTCCGCGGCCGGCCTGTTTGGGGCCCTCCAAGTATAAAAAAGGAGAGCTATACTCCAGTGCGGGTAAAGGCAGGGAGTAGCTAGGACTCTCGGTGTGTATTTGATTCATGAACCCCTGGGTAGACCGGCGGTCTGCGCCCTGCCTTGGTCCCCGGATAGACCAGCTGTCCACGGCCGGACTCCGTACCTGGCCGCTGACGGCTGGGGTAGACCAGGTGTCCGCGCTCGGACTTAGTTCCTGACGACGGAACCTGCGGGTAGACCTGCTGTCCGCGGCCGGCCTGTCCGGGGCCCTCCAAGTATCAAAAAGAGACCTTCACTCCAGTGCGGGTAAAGGCAGGGAGTAGCTAGGACTCTCTTTAACTGGGGGCGTATGTAGCTGGCTGCTGAGCCCGTGGCTAGACCTGTTCCCCCGCAGCCGGCCTGTCCGGGGCCCTCCAAGTATCAAAAAGGAGAGCTTCACTCCAGTGCGGGTAAAGGCAGGGAGTAGCTAGGACTCTCGGTGTGTATTTGATTCATGAACCCCTGGGTAGACCGGCTGTCCGCGCCCTGGCTTGTTTCTTGGGTAGACCGGCTGTCCACGGCCGGACTCCGTACCTGGCCGCTGACGGCTGGGGTAGACCAGGTGTCCGCGCTCGGACTTAGTTCCTGAGGACGGAACCTGCGGGTAGACCTGCTGTCCGCGGCCGGCCTGTCCGGGGCCCTCCAAGTATCTAAAAGAGACCTTCACTCCAGTGCGGGTAAAGGCAGGGAGTAGCTAGGACTCTCGGTGTGTATTTGATTCATGAACCCCTGGGTAGACCGGCGGTCCGCGCCCTGCCTTGGTTCCTGGGGAGACCGGCTGTCCACGGCCGGACTCCGTACCTGGCCGCTGACGGCTGGGGTAGACCAGGTGTCCGCGCTCGGACTTAGTTCCTGAGGACGGAACCTGCAGGTAGACCTGCTGTCCGCGGCCGGCCTGTCCGGGGCCCTCCAAGTATCAAAAAGAGACCTTCACTCCAGTGCGGGTAAAGGCAGGGAGTAGCTAGGACTCTCGGTGTGTATTTGATTCATGAACCCCTGGGTAGACCGTCGGTCTGCGCCCTGCCTTGGTTCCCGGGTAGACCGGCTGTCAACGGCCGGACTCCGTACCTGGCCGCTGACGGCTGGGGTAGACCAGGTGTCCGCGCTCCGACTTAGTTCCTGACGACGGAACCTGCGGGTAGACCTGCTGTCCGCGGCCGTCCTGTCCGGGGCCCTCCAAGTATCAAAAAGAGACCTTCACTCCAGTGCGGGTAAAGGCAGGGAGTAGCTAGGACTCTCGGTGTGTATTTGATTCATGAACCCCTGGGTAGACCGGCGGTCCGCGCCCTGCCTTGGTTCCTGGGTAGACCGGCTGTCCACGGCCGGACTCCGTACATGGCCGCTGACGGCTGGGGTAGACCAGGTGTCCGCGCTCGGACTTAGTTCCTGAGGACGGAACCTGCGGGTAGACCTGCTGTCCGCGGCCGGCCTGTCCGGGGCCCTCCAAGTATCAAAAAGAGACCTTCACTCCAGTGCGGGTAAAGGCAGGGAGTAGCTAGGACTCTCGGTGTGTATTTGATTCATGAACCCCTGGGTAGACCGGCTGTCCGCGCCCTGGCTTGGTTCCCGGGTAGACCGGCTGTCCACGGCTGGACTTGGTACCTGGCCGCTGACGGCTGGGGTAGACCAGGTGTCCGCGCTCGGACTTAGTTCCTGACGACGGAACCTGCGGGTAGACCTGCTGTCCGCGGCCGGCCTGTTTGGGGCCCTCCACGTATCAAAAAGAAGACCTTCACTCCAGTGCGGGTAAAGGCAGGGAGTAGCTAGGACTCTCTTTAACTGGGGGCGTATGTAGCTGGCTGCTGAGCCCGTGGCTAGACCTGTTCCCCCGCAGCCGGCCTGTCCGGGGCCCTCCAAGTATCAAAAAGGAGACCTTCACTCCAGTGCGGGTAAAGGCAGGGAGTAGCTAGGACTCTCGGTGTGTATTTGATTCATGAACCCCTGGGTAGACCGGCTGTCCGCGCCCTGGCTTGTTTCTTGGGTAGACCGGCTGTCCACGGCCGGACTCCGTACATGGCCGCTGACGGCTGGGGTAGACCAGGTGTCCGCGCTCGGACTTAGTTCCTGAGGACGGAACCTGCGGGTAGACCTGCTGTCCGCGGCCGTCCTGTCCGGGGCCCTCCAAGTATCGAAAAGAGACCTTCACTCCAGTGCGGGTAAAGGCAGGGAGTAGCTAGGACTCTCGGTGTGTATTTGATTCATGAACCCCTGGGTAGACCGGCGGTCCGCGCCCTGCCTTGGTTCCTGGGGAGACCGGCTGTCCACGGCCGGACTCCGTACCTGGCCGCTGACGGCTGGGGTAGACCAGGTGTCCGCGCTCGGGCTTAGTTCCTGACGACGGAACCTGCGGGTAGACCTGCTGTCCGCGGCCGGCCTGTCCGGGGCCCTCTAAGTATCAAAAAGAGACCTTCACTCCAGTGCGGGTAAAGGCAGGGAGTAGCTAGGACTCTCGGTGTGTATTTGATTCATGAACCCCTGGGTAGACCGGCTGTCCGCGCCCTGGCTTGGTTCCCGGGTAGACCGGCTGTCCACGGCTGGACTTGGTACCTGGCCGCTGACGGCTGGGGTAGACCAGGTGTCCGCGCTCGGACTTAGTTCCTGACGACGGAACCTGCGGGTAGACCTGCTGTCCGCGGCCGTCCTCTCCGGGGCCCTCCAAGTATCTAAAAGAGACCTTCACTCCAGTGCGGGTAAAGGCAGGGAGTAGCTAGGACTCTCGGTGTGTATTTGATTCATGAACCCCTGGGTAGATCGGCGGTCCGCGCCCTGCCTTGGTTCCTGGGTAGACCGGCTGTCCACGGCTGGACTCCGTACCTGGCCGCTGACGGCTGGGGTAGACCAGGTGTCCGCGCTCGGACTTAGTTCCTGAGGACGGAACCTGCAGGTAGACCTGCTGTCCGCGGCCGGCCTCTCCGGGGCCCTCCAAGTATCAAAAAGAGACCTTCACTCCAGTGCGGGTAAAGGCAGGGAGTAGCTAGGACTCTCGGTGTGTATTTGATTCATGAACCCCTGGGTAGACCGGCTGTCCGCGCCCTGGCTTGGTTCCCGGGTAGACCGGCTGTCCACGGCTGGACTTGGTACCTGGCCGCTGACGGCTGGGGTAGACCAGGTGTCCGCGCTCGGACTTAGTTCCTGACGACGGAACCTGCGGGTAGACCTGCTGTCCGCGGCCGGCCTGTTTGGGGCCCTCCACGTATCAAAAAGAAGACCTTCACTCCAGTGCGGGTAAAGGCAGGGAGTAGCTAGGACTCTCTTTAACTGGGGGCGTATGTAGCTGGCTGCTGAGCCCGTGGCTAGACCTGTTCCCCCGCAGCCGGCCTGTCCGGGGCCCTCCAAGTATCAAAAAGGAGACCTTCACTCCAGTGCGGGTAAAGGCAGGGAGTAGCTAGGACTCTCGGTGTGTATTTGATTCATGAACCCCTGGGTAGACCGGCTGTCCGCGCCCTGGCTTGTTTCTTGGGTAGACCGGCTGTCCACGGCCGGACTCCGTACATGGCCGCTGACGGCTGGGGTAGACCAGGTGTCCGCGCTCGGGCTTAGTTCCTGACGACGGAACCTGCGGGTAGACCTGCTGTCCGCGGCCGGCCTGTCCGGGGCCCTCCAAGTATCAAAAAGAGACCTTCACTCCAGTGCGGGTAAAGGCAGGGAGTAGCTAGGACTCTCGGTGTGTATTTGATTCATGAACCCCTGGGTAGACCGGCTGTCCGCGCCCTGGCTTGGTTCCCGGGTAGACCGGCTGTCCACGGCTGGACTTGGTACCTGGCCGCTGACGGCTGGGGTAGACCAGGTGTCCGCGCTCGGACTTAGTTCCTGACGACGGAACCTGCGGGTAGACCTGCTGTCCGCGGCCGGCCTGTTTGGGGCCCTCCACGTATCAAAAAGAAGACCTTCACTCCAGTGCGGGTAAAGGCAGGGAGTAGCTAGGACTCTCTTTAACTGGGGGCGTATGTAGCTGGCTGCTGAGCCCGTGGCTAGACCTGTTCCCCCGCAGCCGGCCTGTCCGGGGCCCTCCAAGTATCAAAAAGGAGACCTTCACTCCAGTGCGGGTAAAGGCAGGGAGTAGCTAGGACTCTCGGTGTGTATTTGATTCATGAACCCCTGGGTAGACCGGCTGTCCGCGCCCTGGCTTGTTTCTTGGGTAGACCGGCTGTCCACGGCCGGACTCCGTACATGGCCGCTGACGGCTGGGGTAGACCAGGTGTCCGCGCTCGGACTTAGTTCCTGAGGACGGAACCTGCGGGTAGACCTGCTGTCCGCGGCCGTCCTGTCCGGGGCCCTCCAAGTATCGAAAAGAGACCTTCACTCCAGTGCGGGTAAAGGCAGGGAGTAGCTAGGACTCTCGGTGTGTATTTGATTCATGAACCCCTGGGTAGACCGGCGGTCCGCGCCCTGCCTTGGTTCCTGGGGAGACCGGCTGTCCACGGCCGGACTCCGTACCTGGCCGCTGACGGCTGGGGTAGACCAGGTGTCCGCGCTCGGGCTTAGTTCCTGACGACGGAACCTGCGGGTAGACCTGCTGTCCGCGGCCGGCCTGTCCGGGGCCCTCTAAGTATCAAAAAGAGACCTTCACTCCAGTGCGGGTAAAGGCAGGGAGTAGCTAGGACTCTCGGTGTGTATTTGATTCATGAACCCCTGGGTAGACCGGCTGTCCGCGCCCTGGCTTGGTTCCCGGGTAGACCGGCTGTCCACGGCTGGACTTGGTACCTGGCCGCTGACGGCTGGGGTAGACCAGGTGTCCGCGCTCGGACTTAGTTCCTGACGACGGAACCTGCGGGTAGACCTGCTGTCCGCGGCCGTCCTCTCCGGGGCCCTCCAAGTATCTAAAAGAGACCTTCACTCCAGTGCGGGTAAAGGCAGGGAGTAGCTAGGACTCTCGGTGTGTATTTGATTCATGAACCCCTGGGTAGATCGGCGGTCCGCGCCCTGCCTTGGTTCCTGGGTAGACCGGCTGTCCACGGCTGGACTCCGTACCTGGCCGCTGACGGCTGGGGTAGACCAGGTGTCCGCGCTCGGACTTAGTTCCTGAGGACGGAACCTGCAGGTAGACCTGCTGTCCGCGGCCGGCCTGTCCGGGGCCCTCCAAGTATCAAAAAGAGACCTTCACTCCAGTGCGGGTAAAGGCAGGGAGTAGCTAGGACTCTCGGTGTGTATTTGATTCATGAACCCCTGGGTAGACCGGCTGTCCGCGCCCTGGCTTGTTTCTTGGGTAGACCGGCTGTCCACGGCCGGACTCCGTACCTGGCCGCTGACGGCTGGGGTAGACCAGGTGTCCGCGCTCGGACTTAGTTCCTGACGGCGGAACCTGCGGGTAGACCTGCTGTCCGCGGCCGTCCTGTCCGGGGCCCTCCAAGTATCTATAAGAGACCTTCACTCCAGTGCGGGTAAAGGCAGGGAGTAGCTAGGACTCTCGGTGTGTATTTGATTAATGAACCCCTGGATAGACCGTCGGTCTGCGCCCTGCCTTGGTTCCCGGGTAGACCGGCTGTCCACGGCCGGACTCCGTACCTGGCCGCTGACGGCTGGGGTAGACCAGGTGTCCGCGCTCGGACTTAGTTCCTGACGACGGAACCTGCGGGTAGACCTGCTGTCCGCGGCCGGCCTGTTTGGGGCCCTCCACGTATCAAAAAGAAGACCTTCACTCCAGTGCGGGTAAAGGCAGGGAGTAGCTAGGACTCTCTTTAACTGGGGGCGTATGTAGCTGGCTGCTGAGCCCGTGGCTAGACCTGTTCCCCCGCAGCCGGCCTGTCCGGGGCCCTCCAAGTATCAAAAAGGAGACCTTCACTCCAGTGCGGGTAAAGGCAGGGAGTAGCTAGGACTCTCGGTGTGTATTTGATTCATGAACCCCTGGGTAGACCGGCTGTCCGCGCCCTGGCTTGTTTCTTGGGTAGACCGGCTGTCCACGGCCGGACTCCGTACATGGCCGCTGACGGCTGGGGTAGACCAGGTGTCCGCGCTCGGACTTAGTTCCTGACGACGGAACCTGCGGGTAGACCTGCTGTCCGCGGCCGGCCTGTCCGGGGCCCTCCAAGTATCTAAAAGAGACCTTCACTCCAGTGCGGGTAAAGGCAGGGAGTAGCTAGGACTCTCGGTGTGTATTTGATTCATGAACCCCTGGGTAGACCGGCTGTCCGCGCCCTGGCTTGTTTCTTGGGTAGACCGGCTGTCCACGGCCGGACTCCGTACCTGGCCGCTGACGGCTGGGGTAGACCAGGTGTCCGCGCTCGGACTTAGTTCCTGACGGCGGAACCTGCGGGTAGACCTGCTGTCCGCGGCCGTCCTGTCCGGGGCCCTCCAAGTATCTATAAGAGACCTTCACTCCAGTGCGGGTAAAGGCAGGGAGTAGCTAGGACTCTCGGTGTGTATTTGATTAATGAACCCCTGGGTAGACCGTCGGTCTGCGCCCTGCCTTGGTTCCCGGGTAGACCAGCTGTCAACGGCCGGACTCCGTACCTGGCCGCTGACGGCTGGGGTAGACCAGGTGTCCGCGCTCCGACTTAGTTCCTGACGACGGAACCTGCGGGTAGACCTGCTGTCCGCGGCCGTCCTGTCCGGGGCCCTCCAAGTATCAAAAAGAGACCTTCACTCCAGTGCGGGTAAAGGCAGGGAGTAGCTAGGACTCTCGGTGTGTATTTGATTCATGAACCCCTGGGTAGACCGGCGGTCCGCGCCCTGCCTTGGTTCCTGGGTAGACCGGCTGTCCACGGCCGGACTCCGTACATGGCCGCTGACGGCTGGGGTAGACCAGGTGTCCGCGCTCGGACTTAGTTCCTGAGGACGGAACCTGCGGGTAGACCTGCTGTCCGCGGCCGGCCTGTCCGGGGCCCTCCAAGTATCAAAAAGAGACCTTCACTCCAGTGCGGGTAAAGGCAGGGAGTAGCTAGGACTCTCGGTGTGTATTTGATTCATGAACCCCTGGGTAGACCGGCGGTCCGCGCCCTGGCTTGGTTCCCGGGTAGACCTGCTGTCCGCGGCCGGCCTGTTTGGGGCCCTCCACGTATCAAAAAGAAGACCTTCACTCCAGTGCGGGTAAAGGCAGGGAGTAGCTAGGACTCTCTTTAACTGGGGGCGTATGTAGCTGGCTGCTGAGCCCGTGGCTAGACCTGTTCCCCCGCAGCCGGCCTGTCCGGGGCCCTCCAAGTATCAAAAAGGAGAGCTTCACTCCAGTGCGGGTAAAGGCAGGGAGTAGCTAGGACTCTCGGTGCGTATTTGATTCATGAACCCCTGGGTAGACCAGCTGTCCGCGCCCTGGCTTGGTTCCCGGGTAGACCGGCTGTCCACGGCTGGACTTGGTACCTGGCTTCTGACGGCTGGGGTAGACCAGGTGTCCGCGCTCGGACTTAGTTCCTGAGGACGGAACCTGCGGGTAGACCTGCTGTCCGCGGCCGGCCTGTTTGGGGCCCTCCAAGTATCTAAAAGGAGACCTTCACTCCAGTGCGGGTAAAGGCAGGGAGTAGCTAGGACTCTCGGTGTGTATTTGATTCATGAACCCCTGGGTAGACCGGCGGTCCGCGCCCTGCCTTGGTTCCTGGGGAGACCGGCTGTCCACGGCCGGACTCCGTACCTGGCCGCTGACGGCTGGGGTAGACCAGGTGTCCGCGCTCGGACTTAGTTCCTGAGGACGGAACCTGCAGGTAGACCTGCTGTCCGCGGCCGGCCTGTCCGGGGCCCTCCAAGTATCAAAAAGAGACCTTCACTCCAGTGCGGGTAAAGGCAGGGAGTAGCTAGGACTCTCTTTAACTGGGGGCGTATGTAGCTGGCTGCTGAGCCCGTGGCTAGACCTGTTCCCCCGCAGCCGGCCTGTCCGGGGCCCTCCAAGTATCAAAAAGGAGAGCTTCACTCCAGTGCGGGTAAAGGCAGGGAGTAGCTAGGACTCTCGGTGTGTATTTGATTCATGAACCCCTGGGTAGACCGGCTGTCCGCGCCCTGGCTTGTTTCTTGGGTAGACCGGCTGTCCACGGCCGGACTCCGTACCTGGCCGCTGACGGCTGGGGTAGACCAGGTGTCCGCGCTCGGACTTAGTTCCTGAGGACGGAACCTGCGGGTAGACCTGCTGTCCGCGGCCGGCCTGTCCGGGGCCCTCCAAGTATCTAAAAGAGACCTTCACTCCAGTGCGGGTAAAGGCAGGGAGTAGCTAGGACTCTCGGTGTGTATTTGATTCATGAACCCCTGGGTAGACCGGCGGTCCGCGCCCTGCCTTGGTTCCTGGGGAGACCGGCTGTCCACGGCCGGACTCCGTACCTGGCCGCTGACGGCTGGGGTAGACCAGGTGTCCGCGCTCGGACTTAGTTCCTGAGGGCGGAACCTGCGGCTAGACCTGCTGTCCGCGGCCGGCCTGTCCGGGGCCCTCCAAGTATCAAAAAGAGACCTTCACTCCAGTGCGGGTAAAGGCAGGGAGTAGCTAGGACTCTCGGTGTGTATTTGATTCATGAACCCCTGGGTAGACCGGCGGTCCGCGCCCTGCCTTGGTTCCTGGGTAGACCGGCTGTCCACGGCCGGACTCCGTACCTGGCCGCTGACGGCTGGGGTAGACCAGGTGTCCGCGCTCGGACTTAGTTCCTGAGGACGGAACCTGCAGGTAGACCTGCTGTCCGCGGCCGGCTTGTCCGGGGCCCTCCAAGTATCAAAAAGAGACCTTCACTCCAGTGCGGGTAAAGGCAGGGAGTAGCTAGGACTCTCGGTGTGTATTTGATTCATGAACCCCTGGGTAGACCGGCTGTCCGCGCCCTGGCTTGTTTCTTGGGTAGACCGGCTGTCCACGGCCGGACTCCGTACATGGCCGCTGACGGCTGGGGTAGACCAGGTGTCCGCGCTCGGACTTAGTTCCTGACGGCGGAACCTGCGGGTAGACCTGCTGTCCGCGGCCGTCCTGTCCGGGGCCCTCCAAGTATCTAAAAGAGACCTTCACTCCAGTGCGGGTAAAGGCAGGGAGTAGCTAGGACTCTCGGTGTGTATTTGATTCATGAACCCCTGGGTAGACCGGCTGTCCGCGCCCTGGCTTGGTTCCCGGGTAGACCGGCTGTCCACGGCTGGACTTGGTACCTGGCCGCTGACGGCTGGGGTAGACCAGGTGTCCGCGCTCGGACTTAGTTCCTGACGACGGAACCTGCGGGTAGACCTGCTGTCCGCGGCCGGCCTGTTTGGGGCCCTCCACGTATCAAAAAGAAGACCTTCACTCCAGTGCGGGTAAAGGCAGGGAGTAGCTAGGACTCTCTTTAACTGGGGGCGTATGTAGCTGGCTGCTGAGCCCGTGGCTAGACCTGTTCCCCCGCAGCCGGCCTGTCCGGGGCCCTCCAAGTATCAAAAAGGAGACCTTCACTCCAGTGCGGGTAAAGGCAGGGAGTAGCTAGGACTCTCGGTGTGTATTTGATTCATGAACCCCTGGGTAGACCGGCTGTCCGCGCCCTGGCTTGTTTCTTGGGTAGACCGGCTGTCCACGGCCGGACTCCGTACATGGCCGCTGACGGCTGGGGTAGACCAGGTGTCCGCGCTCGGACTTAGTTCCTGAGGACGGAACCTGCGGGTAGACCTGCTGTCCGCGGCCGTCCTGTCCGGGGCCCTCCAAGTATCGAAAAGAGACCTTCACTCCAGTGCGGGTAAAGGCAGGGAGTAGCTAGGACTCTCGGTGTGTATTTGATTCATGAACCCCTGGGTAGACCGGCGGTCCGCGCCCTGCCTTGGTTCCTGGGGAGACCGGCTGTCCACGGCCGGACTCCGTACCTGGCCGCTGACGGCTGGGGTAGACCAGGTGTCCGCGCTCGGGCTTAGTTCCTGACGACGGAACCTGCGGGTAGACCTGCTGTCCGCGGCCGGCCTGTCCGGGGCCCTCTAAGTATCAAAAAGAGACCTTCACTCCAGTGCGGGTAAAGGCAGGGAGTAGCTAGGACTCTCGGTGTGTATTTGATTCATGAACCCCTGGGTAGACCGGCTGTCCGCGCCCTGGCTTGGTTCCCGGGTAGACCGGCTGTCCACGGCTGGACTTGGTACCTGGCCGCTGACGGCTGGGGTAGACCAGGTGTCCGCGCTCGGACTTAGTTCCTGACGACGGAACCTGCGGGTAGACCTGCTGTCCGCGGCCGTCCTCTCCGGGGCCCTCCAAGTATCTAAAAGAGACCTTCACTCCAGTGCGGGTAAAGGCAGGGAGTAGCTAGGACTCTCGGTGTGTATTTGATTCATGAACCCCTGGGTAGATCGGCGGTCCGCGCCCTGCCTTGGTTCCTGGGTAGACCGGCTGTCCACGGCTGGACTCCGTACCTGGCCGCTGACGGCTGGGGTAGACCAGGTGTCCGCGCTCGGACTTAGTTCCTGAGGACGGAACCTGCAGGTAGACCTGCTGTCCGCGGCCGGCCTGTCCGGGGCCCTCCAAGTATCAAAAAGAGACCTTCACTCCAGTGCGGGTAAAGGCAGGGAGTAGCTAGGACTCTCGGTGTGTATTTGATTCATGAACCCCTGGGTAGACCGGCTGTCCGCGCCCTGGCTTGGTTCCCGGGTAGACCGGCTGTCCACGGCTGGACTTGGTACCTGGCCGCTGACGGCTGGGGTAGACCAGGTGTCCGCGCTCGGACTTAGTTCCTGACGACGGAACCTGCGGGTAGACCTGCTGTCCGCGGCCGGCCTGTTTGGGGCCCTCCACGTATCAAAAAGAAGACCTTCACTCCAGTGCGGGTAAAGGCAGGGAGTAGCTAGGACTCTCTTTAACTGGGGGCGTATGTAGCTGGCTGCTGAGCCCGTGGCTAGACCTGTTCCCCCGCAGCCGGCCTGTCCGGGGCCCTCCAAGTATCAAAAAGGAGACCTTCACTCCAGTGCGGGTAAAGGCAGGGAGTAGCTAGGACTCTCGGTGTGTATTTGATTCATGAACCCCTGGGTAGACCGGCTGTCCGCGCCCTGGCTTGTTTCTTGGGTAGACCGGCTGTCCACGGCCGGACTCCGTACATGGCCGCTGACGGCTGGGGTAGACCAGGTGTCCGCGCTCGGACTTAGTTCCTGACGACGGAACCTGCGGGTAGACCTGCTGTCCGCGGCCGGCCTGTCCGGGGCCCTCCAAGTATCTAAAAGAGACCTTCACTCCAGTGCGGGTAAAGGCAGGGAGTAGCTAGGACTCTCGGTGTGTATTTGATTCATGAACCCCTGGGTAGACCGGCTGTCCGCGCCCTGGCTTGTTTCTTGGGTAGACCGGCTGTCCACGGCCGGACTCCGTACCTGGCCGCTGACGGCTGGGGTAGACCAGGTGTCCGCGCTCGGACTTAGTTCCTGACGGCGGAACCTGCGGGTAGACCTGCTGTCCGCGGCCGTCCTGTCCGGGGCCCTCCAAGTATCTATAAGAGACCTTCACTCCAGTGCGGGTAAAGGCAGGGAGTAGCTAGGACTCTCGGTGTGTATTTGATTAATGAACCCCTGGATAGACCGTCGGTCTGCGCCCTGCCTTGGTTCCCGGGTAGACCGGCTGTCCACGGCCGGACTCCGTACCTGGCCGCTGACGGCTGGGGTAGACCAGGTGTCCGCGCTCGGACTTAGTTCCTGACGACGGAACCTGCGGGTAGACCTGCTGTCCGCGGCCGGCCTGTTTGGGGCCCTCCACGTATCAAAAAGAAGACCTTCACTCCAGTGCGGGTAAAGGCAGGGAGTAGCTAGGACTCTCTTTAACTGGGGGCGTATGTAGCTGGCTGCTGAGCCCGTGGCTAGACCTGTTCCCCCGCAGCCGGCCTGTCCGGGGCCCTCCAAGTATCAAAAAGGAGACCTTCACTCCAGTGCGGGTAAAGGCAGGGAGTAGCTAGGACTCTCGGTGTGTATTTGATTCATGAACCCCTGGGTAGACCGGCTGTCCGCGCCCTGGCTTGTTTCTTGGGTAGACCGGCTGTCCACGGCCGGACTCCGTACATGGCCGCTGACGGCTGGGGTAGACCAGGTGTCCGCGCTCGGACTTAGTTCCTGACGACGGAACCTGCGGGTAGACCTGCTGTCCGCGGCCGGCCTGTCCGGGGCCCTCCAAGTATCTAAAAGAGACCTTCACTCCAGTGCGGGTAAAGGCAGGGAGTAGCTAGGACTCTCGGTGTGTATTTGATTCATGAACCCCTGGGTAGACCGGCTGTCCGCGCCCTGGCTTGTTTCTTGGGTAGACCGGCTGTCCACGGCCGGACTCCGTACCTGGCCGCTGACGGCTGGGGTAGACCAGGTGTCCGCGCTCGGACTTAGTTCCTGACGGCGGAACCTGCGGGTAGACCTGCTGTCCGCGGCCGTCCTGTCCGGGGCCCTCCAAGTATCTATAAGAGACCTTCACTCCAGTGCGGGTAAAGGCAGGGAGTAGCTAGGACTCTCGGTGTGTATTTGATTAATGAACCCCTGGATAGACCGTCGGTCTGCGCCCTGCCTTGGTTCCCGGGTAGACCAGCTGTCAACGGCCGGACTCCGTACCTGGCCGCTGACGGCTGGGGTAGACCAGGTGTCCGCGCTCCGACTTAGTTCCTGACGACGGAACCTGCGGGTAGACCTGCTGTCCGCGGCCGTCCTGTCCGGGGCCCTCCAAGTATCAAAAAGAGACCTTCACTCCAGTGCGGGTAAAGGCAGGGAGTAGCTAGGACTCTCGGTGTGTATTTGATTCATGAACCCCTGGGTAGACCGGCGGTCCGCGCCCTGCCTTGGTTCCTGGGTAGACCGGCTGTCCACGGCCGGACTCCGTACATGGCCGCTGACGGCTGGGGTAGACCAGGTGTCCGCGCTCGGACTTAGTTCCTGAGGACGGAACCTGCGGGTAGACCTGCTGTCCGCGGCCGGCCTGTCCGGGGCCCTCCAAGTATCAAAAAGAGACCTTCACTCCAGTGCGGGTAAAGGCAGGGAGTAGCTAGGACTCTCGGTGTGTATTTGATTCATGAACCCCTGGGTAGACCGGCGGTCCGCGCCCTGGCTTGGTTCCCGGGTAGACCTGCTGTCCGCGGCCGGCCTGTTTGGGGCCCTCCACGTATCAAAAAGAAGACCTTCACTCCAGTGCGGGTAAAGGCAGGGAGTAGCTAGGACTCTCTTTAACTGGGGGCGTATGTAGCTGGCTGCTGAGCCCGTGGCTAGACCTGTTCCCCCGCAGCCGGCCTGTCCGGGGCCCTCCAAGTATCAAAAAGGAGAGCTTCACTCCAGTGCGGGTAAAGGCAGGGAGTAGCTAGGACTCTCGGTGCGTATTTGATTCATGAACCCCTGGGTAGACCAGCTGTCCGCGCCCTGGCTTGGTTCCCGGGTAGACCGGCTGTCCACGGCTGGACTTGGTACCTGGCTTCTGACGGCTGGGGTAGACCAGGTGTCCGCGCTCGGACTTAGTTCCTTAAGGACGGAACCTGCGGGTAGACCTGCTGTCCGCGGCCGGCCTGTTTGGGGCCCTCCAAGTATCTAAAAGGAGACCTTCACTCCAGTGCGGGTAAAGGCAGGGAGTAGCTAGGACTCTCGGTGTGTATTTGATTCATGAACCCCTGGGTAGACCGGCGGTCCGCGCCCTGCCTTGGTTCCTGGGGAGACCGGCTGTCCACGGCCGGACTCCGTACCTGGCCGCTGACGGCTGGGGTAGACCAGGTGTCCGCGCTCGGACTTAGTTCCTGAGGACGGAACCTGCAGGTAGACCTGCTGTCCGCGGCCGGCCTGTCCGGGGCCCTCCAAGTATCAAAAAGAGACCTTCACTCCAGTGCGGGTAAAGGCAGGGAGTAGCTAGGACTCTCTTTAACTGGGGGCGTATGTAGCTGGCTGCTGAGCCCGTGGCTAGACCTGTTCCCCCGCAGCCGGCCTGTCCGGGGCCCTCCAAGTATCAAAAAGGAGAGCTTCACTCCAGTGCGGGTAAAGGCAGGGAGTAGCTAGGACTCTCGGTGTGTATTTGATTCATGAACCCCTGGGTAGACCGGCTGTCCGCGCCCTGGCTTGTTTCTTGGGTAGACCGGCTGTCCACGGCCGGACTCCGTACCTGGCCGCTGACGGCTGGGGTAGACCAGGTGTCCGCGCTCGGACTTAGTTCCTGAGGACGGAACCTGCGGGTAGACCTGCTGTCCGCGGCCGGCCTGTCCGGGGCCCTCCAAGTATCTAAAAGAGACCTTCACTCCAGTGCGGGTAAAGGCAGGGAGTAGCTAGGACTCTCGGTGTGTATTTGATTCATGAACCCCTGGGTAGACCGGCGGTCCGCGCCCTGCCTTGGTTCCTGGGGAGACCGGCTGTCCACGGCCGGACTCCGTACCTGGCCGCTGACGGCTGGGGTAGACCAGGTGTCCGCGCTCGGACTTAGTTCCTGAGGGCGGAACCTGCAGGTAGACCTGCTGTCCGCGGCCGGCCTGTCCGGGGCCCTCCAAGTATCAAAAAGAGACCTTCACTCCAGTGCGGGTAAAGGCAGGGAGTAGCTAGGACTCTCGGTGTGTATTTGATTCATGAACCCCTGGGTAGACCGGCGGTCCGCGCCCTGCCTTGGTTCCTGGGTAGACCGGCTGTCCACGGCCGGACTCCGTACCTGGCCGCTGACGGCTGGGGTAGACCAGGTGTCCGCGCTCGGACTTAGTTCCTGACGGCGGAACCTGCGGGTAGACCTGCTGTCCGCGGCCGTCCTGTCCGGGGCCCTCCAAGTATCTAAAAGAGACCTTCACTCCAGTGCGGGTAAAGGCAGGGAGTAGCTAGGACTCTCGGTGTGTATTTGATTCATGAACCCCTGGGTAGACCGTCGGTCTGCGCCCTGCCTTGGTTCCCGGGTAGACCAGCTGTCAACGGCCGGACTCCGTACCTGGCCGCTGACGGCTGGGGTAGACCAGGTGTCCGCGCTCCGACTTAGTTCCTGACGACGGAACCTGCGGGTAGACCTGCTGTCCGCGGCCGGCCTGTCCGGGGCCCTCCAAGTATCAAAAAGAGACCTTCACTCCAGTGCGGGTAAAGGCAGGGAGTAGCTAGGACTCTCGGTGTGTATTTGATTCATGAACCCCTGGGTAGACCGGCTGTCCGCGCCCTGGCTTGGTTCCCGGGTAGACCGGCTGTCCACGGCTGGACTTGGTACCTGGCCGCTGACGGCTGGGGTAGACCAGGTGTCCGCGCTCGGACTTAGTTCCTGACGACGGAACCTGCGGGTAGACCTGCTGTCCGCGGCCGGCCTGTTTGGGGCCCTCCACGTATCAAAAAGAAGACCTTCACTCCAGTGCGGGTAAAGGCAGGGAGTAGCTAGGACTCTCGGTGTGTATTTGATTCATGAACCCCTGGGTAGACCGGCTGTCCGCGCCCTGGCTTGTTTCTTGGGTAGACCGGCTGTCCACGGCCGGACTCCGTACATGGCCGCTGACGGCTGGGGTAGACCAGGTGTCCGCGCTCGGACTTAGTTCCTGACGACGGAACCTGCGGGTAGACCTGCTGTCCGCGGCCGGCCTGTCCGGGGCCCTCCAAGTATCTAAAAGAGACCTTCACTCCAGTGCGGGTAAAGGCAGGGAGTAGCTAGGACTCTCGGTGTGTATTTGATTCATGAACCCCTGGGTAGACCGGCTGTCCGCGCCCTGGCTTGTTTCTTGGGTAGACCGGCTGTCCACGGCCGGACTCCGTACCTGGCCGCTGACGGCTGGGGTAGACCAGGTGTCCGCGCTCGGACTTAGTTCCTGACGGCGGAACCTGCGGGTAGACCTGCTGTCCGCGGCCGTCCTGTCCGGGGCCCTCCAAGTATCTATAAGAGACCTTCACTCCAGTGCGGGTAAAGGCAGGGAGTAGCTAGGACTCTCGGTGTGTATTTGATTAATGAACCCCTGGATAGACCGTCGGTCTGCGCCCTGCCTTGGTTCCCGGGTAGACCGGCTGTCCACGGCCGGACTCCGTACCTGGCCGCTGACGGCTGGGGTAGACCAGGTGTCCGCGCTCGGACTTAGTTCCTGACGACGGAACCTGCGGGTAGACCTGCTGTCCGCGGCCGGCCTGTTTGGGGCCCTCCACGTATCAAAAAGAAGACCTTCACTCCAGTGCGGGTAAAGGCAGGGAGTAGCTAGGACTCTCTTTAACTGGGGGCGTATGTAGCTGGCTGCTGAGCCCGTGGCTAGACCTGTTCCCCCGCAGCCGGCCTGTCCGGGGCCCTCCAAGTATCAAAAAGGAGACCTTCACTCCAGTGCGGGTAAAGGCAGGGAGTAGCTAGGACTCTCGGTGTGTATTTGATTCATGAACCCCTGGGTAGACCGGCTGTCCGCGCCCTGGCTTGTTTCTTGGGTAGACCGGCTGTCCACGGCCGGACTCCGTACATGGCCGCTGACGGCTGGGGTAGACCAGGTGTCCGCGCTCGGACTTAGTTCCTGACGACGGAACCTGCGGGTAGACCTGCTGTCCGCGGCCGGCCTGTCCGGGGCCCTCCAAGTATCTAAAAGAGACCTTCACTCCAGTGCGGGTAAAGGCAGGGAGTAGCTAGGACTCTCGGTGTGTATTTGATTCATGAACCCCTGGGTAGACCGGCTGTCCGCGCCCTGGCTTGTTTCTTGGGTAGACCGGCTGTCCACGGCCGGACTCCGTACCTGGCCGCTGACGGCTGGGGTAGACCAGGTGTCCGCGCTCGGACTTAGTTCCTGACGGCGGAACCTGCGGGTAGACCTGCTGTCCGCGGCCGTCCTGTCCGGGGCCCTCCAAGTATCTATAAGAGACCTTCACTCCAGTGCGGGTAAAGGCAGGGAGTAGCTAGGACTCTCGGTGTGTATTTGATTAATGAACCCCTGGATAGACCGTCGGTCTGCGCCCTGCCTTGGTTCCCGGGTAGACCAGCTGTCAACGGCCGGACTCCGTACCTGGCCGCTGACGGCTGGGGTAGACCAGGTGTCCGCGCTCCGACTTAGTTCCTGACGACGGAACCTGCGGGTAGACCTGCTGTCCGCGGCCGTCCTGTCCGGGGCCCTCCAAGTATCAAAAAGAGACCTTCACTCCAGTGCGGGTAAAGGCAGGGAGTAGCTAGGACTCTCGGTGTGTATTTGATTCATGAACCCCTGGGTAGACCGGCGGTCCGCGCCCTGCCTTGGTTCCTGGGTAGACCGGCTGTCCACGGCCGGACTCCGTACATGGCCGCTGACGGCTGGGGTAGACCAGGTGTCCGCGCTCGGACTTAGTTCCTGAGGACGGAACCTGCGGGTAGACCTGCTGTCCGCGGCCGGCCTGTCCGGGGCCCTCCAAGTATCAAAAAGAGACCTTCACTCCAGTGCGGGTAAAGGCAGGGAGTAGCTAGGACTCTCGGTGTGTATTTGATTCATGAACCCCTGGGTAGACCGGCGGTCCGCGCCCTGGCTTGGTTCCCGGGTAGACCTGCTGTCCGCGGCCGGCCTGTTTGGGGCCCTCCACGTATCAAAAAGAAGACCTTCACTCCAGTGCGGGTAAAGGCAGGGAGTAGCTAGGACTCTCTTTAACTGGGGGCGTATGTAGCTGGCTGCTGAGCCCGTGGCTAGACCTGTTCCCCCGCAGCCGGCCTGTCCGGGGCCCTCCAAGTATCAAAAAGGAGAGCTTCACTCCAGTGCGGGTAAAGGCAGGGAGTAGCTAGGACTCTCGGTGCGTATTTGATTCATGAACCCCTGGGTAGACCAGCTGTCCGCGCCCTGGCTTGGTTCCCGGGTAGACCGGCTGTCCACGGCTGGACTTGGTACCTGGCTTCTGACGGCTGGGGTAGACCAGGTGTCCGCGCTCGGACTTAGTTCCTTAAGGACGGAACCTGCGGGTAGACCTGCTGTCCGCGGCCGGCCTGTTTGGGGCCCTCCAAGTATCTAAAAGGAGACCTTCACTCCAGTGCGGGTAAAGGCAGGGAGTAGCTAGGACTCTCGGTGTGTATTTGATTCATGAACCCCTGGGTAGACCGGCGGTCCGCGCCCTGCCTTGGTTCCTGGGGAGACCGGCTGTCCACGGCCGGACTCCGTACCTGGCCGCTGACGGCTGGGGTAGACCAGGTGTCCGCGCTCGGACTTAGTTCCTGAGGACGGAACCTGCAGGTAGACCTGCTGTCCGCGGCCGGCCTGTCCGGGGCCCTCCAAGTATCAAAAAGAGACCTTCACTCCAGTGCGGGTAAAGGCAGGGAGTAGCTAGGACTCTCTTTAACTGGGGGCGTATGTAGCTGGCTGCTGAGCCCGTGGCTAGACCTGTTCCCCCGCAGCCGGCCTGTCCGGGGCCCTCCAAGTATCAAAAAGGAGAGCTTCACTCCAGTGCGGGTAAAGGCAGGGAGTAGCTAGGACTCTCGGTGTGTATTTGATTCATGAACCCCTGGGTAGACCGGCTGTCCGCGCCCTGGCTTGTTTCTTGGGTAGACCGGCTGTCCACGGCCGGACTCCGTACCTGGCCGCTGACGGCTGGGGTAGACCAGGTGTCCGCGCTCGGACTTAGTTCCTGAGGACGGAACCTGCGGGTAGACCTGCTGTCCGCGGCCGGCCTGTCCGGGGCCCTCCAAGTATCTAAAAGAGACCTTCACTCCAGTGCGGGTAAAGGCAGGGAGTAGCTAGGACTCTCGGTGTGTATTTGATTCATGAACCCCTGGGTAGACCGGCGGTCCGCGCCCTGCCTTGGTTCCTGGGGAGACCGGCTGTCCACGGCCGGACTCCGTACCTGGCCGCTGACGGCTGGGGTAGACCAGGTGTCCGCGCTCGGACTTAGTTCCTGAGGGCGGAACCTGCAGGTAGACCTGCTGTCCGCGGCCGGCCTGTCCGGGGCCCTCCAAGTATCAAAAAGAGACCTTCACTCCAGTGCGGGTAAAGGCAGGGAGTAGCTAGGACTCTCGGTGTGTATTTGATTCATGAACCCCTGGGTAGACCGGCGGTCCGCGCCCTGCCTTGGTTCCTGGGTAGACCGGCTGTCCACGGCCGGACTCCGTACCTGGCCGCTGACGGCTGGGGTAGACCAGGTGTCCGCGCTCGGACTTAGTTCCTGACGGCGGAACCTGCGGGTAGACCTGCTGTCCGCGGCCGTCCTGTCCGGGGCCCTCCAAGTATCTAAAAGAGACCTTCACTCCAGTGCGGGTAAAGGCAGGGAGTAGCTAGGACTCTCGGTGTGTATTTGATTCATGAACCCCTGGGTAGACCGTCGGTCTGCGCCCTGCCTTGGTTCCCGGGTAGACCAGCTGTCAACGGCCGGACTCCGTACCTGGCCGCTGACGGCTGGGGTAGACCAGGTGTCCGCGCTCCGACTTAGTTCCTGACGACGGAACCTGCGGGTAGACCTGCTGTCCGCGGCCGGCCTGTCCGGGGCCCTCCAAGTATCAAAAAGAGACCTTCACTCCAGTGCGGGTAAAGGCAGGGAGTAGCTAGGACTCTCGGTGTGTATTTGATTCATGAACCCCTGGGTAGACCGGCTGTCCGCGCCCTGGCTTGGTTCCCGGGTAGACCGGCTGTCCACGGCTGGACTTGGTACCTGGCCGCTGACGGCTGGGGTAGACCAGGTGTCCGCGCTCGGACTTAGTTCCTGACGACGGAACCTGCGGGTAGACCTGCTGTCCGCGGCCGGCCTGTTTGGGGCCCTCCACGTATCAAAAAGAAGACCTTCACTCCAGTGCGGGTAAAGGCAGGGAGTAGCTAGGACTCTCTTTAACTGGGGGCGTATGTAGCTGGCTGCTGAGCCCGTGGCTAGACCTGTTCCCCCGCAGCCGGCCTGTCCGGGGCCCTCCAAGTATCAAAAAGGAGACCTTCACTCCAGTGCGGGTAAAGGCAGGGAGTAGCTAGGACTCTCGGTGTGTATTTGATTCATGAACCCCTGGGTAGACCGGCTGTCCGCGCCCTGGCTTGTTTCTTGGGTAGACCGGCTGTCCACGGCCGGACTCCGTACATGGCCGCTGACGGCTGGGGTAGACCAGGTGTCCGCGCTCGGACTTAGTTCCTGAGGACGGAACCTGCGGGTAGACCTGCTGTCCGCGGCCGTCCTGTCCGGGGCCCTCCAAGTATCAAAAAGGAGACCTTCACTCCAGTGCGGGTAAAGGCAGGGAGTAGCTAGGACTCTCGGTGTGTATTTGATTCATGAACCCCTGGGTAGACCGGCGGTCCGCGCCCTGCCTTGGTTCCTGGGGAGACCGGCTGTCCACGGCCGGACTCCGTACCTGGCCGCTGACGGCTGGGGTAGACCAGGTGTCCGCGCTCGGGCTTAGTTCCTGACGACGGAACCTGCGGGTAGACCTGCTGTCCGCGGCCGGCCTGTCCGGGGCCCTCTAAGTATCAAAAAGAGACCTTCACTCCAGTGCGGGTAAAGGCAGGGAGTAGCTAGGACTCTCGGTGTGTATTTGATTCATGAACCCCTGGGTAGACCGGCTGTCCGCGCCCTGGCTTGGTTCCCGGGTAGACCGTCTGTCCACGGCTGGACTTGGTACCTGGCCGCTGACGGCTGGGGTAGACCAGGTGTCCGCGCTCGGACTTAGTTCCTGACGACGGAACCTGCGGGTAGACCTGCTGTCCGCGGCCGTCCTCTCCGGGGCCCTCCAAGTATCTAAAAGAGACCTTCACTCCAGTGCGGGTAAAGGCAGGGAGTAGCTAGGACTCTCGGTGTGTATTTGATTCATGAACCCCTGGGTAGACCGGCTGTCCGCGCCCTGCCTTGGTTCCTGGGTAGACCGGCTGTCCACGGCTGGACTCCGTACCTGGCCGCTGACGGCTGGGGTAGACCAGGTGTCCGCGCTCGGACTTAGTTCCTGAGGACGGAACCTGCAGGTAGACCTGCTGTCCGCGGCCGGCCTGTCCGGGGCCCTCCAAGTATCAAAAAGAGACCTTCACTCCAGTGCGGGTAAAGGCAGGGAGTAGCTAGGACTCTCGGTGTGTATTTGATTCATGAACCCCTGGGTAGACCGGCTGTCCGCGCCCTGGCTTGGTTCCCGGGTAGACCGGCTGTCCACGGCTGGACTTGGTACCTGGCCGCTGACGGCTGGGGTAGACCAGGTGTCCGCGCTCGGACTTAGTTCCTGACGACGGAACCTGCGGGTAGACCTGCTGTCCGCGGCCGGCCTGTTTGGGGCCCTCCACGTATCAAAAAGAAGACCTTCACTCCAGTGCGGGTAAAGGCAGGGAGTAGCTAGGACTCTCTTTAACTGGGGGCGTATGTAGCTGGCTGCTGAGCCCGTGGCTAGACCTGTTCCCCCGCAGCCGGCCTGTCCGGGGCCCTCCAAGTATCAAAAAGGAGACCTTCACTCCAGTGCGGGTAAAGGCAGGGAGTAGCTAGGACTCTCGGTGTGTATTTGATTCATGAACCCCTGGGTAGACCGGCTGTCCGCGCCCTGGCTTGTTTCTTGGGTAGACCGGCTGTCCACGGCCGGACTCCGTACATGGCCGCTGACGGCTGGGGTAGACCAGGTGTCCGCGCTCGGACTTAGTTCCTGACGACGGAACCTGCGGGTAGACCTGCTGTCCGCGGCCGGCCTGTCCGGGGCCCTCCAAGTATCTAAAAGAGACCTTCACTCCAGTGCGGGTAAAGGCAGGGAGTAGCTAGGACTCTCGGTGTGTATTTGATTCATGAACCCCTGGGTAGACCGGCGGTCCGCGCCCTGCCTTGGTTCCCGGGTAGACCGGCTGTCCACGGCCGGACTCCGTACCTGGCCGCTGACGGCTGGGGTAGACCAGGTGTCCGCGCTCGGACTTAGTTCCTGACGACGGAACCTGCGGGTAGACCTGCTGTCCGCGGCCGGCCTGTTTGGGGCCCTCCACGTATCAAAAAGAAGACCTTCACTCCAGTGCGGGTAAAGGCAGGGAGTAGCTAGGACTCTCTTTAACTGGGGGCGTACGTTGCTGGCTGCCGAGCCCGTGGCTAGACCTGTTCCCTCGCGGCCGGCCTGTCCGGGGCCCTCCAAGTATCTAAAAGGAGACCTTCACTCCAGTGCGGGTAAAGGCAGGGAGTAGCTAGGACTCTCTTTAACTGGGGGCGTATGTAGCTGGCTGCTGAGCCCGTGGCTAGACCTGTTCCCCCGCAGCCGGCCTGTCCGGGGCCCTCCAAGTATCAAAAAGGAGAGCTTCACTCCAGTGCGGGTAAAGGCAGGGAGTAGCTAGGACTCTCGGTGTGTATTTGATTCATGAACCCCTGGGTAGACCGGCTGTCCGCGCCCTGGCTTGTTTCTTGGGTAGACCGGCTGTCCACGGCCGGACTCCGTACCTGGCCGCTGACGGCTGGGGTAGACCAGGTGTCCGCGCTCGGACTTAGTTCCTGAGGACGGAACCTGCGGGTAGACCTGCTGTCCGCGGCCGGCCTGTCCGGGGCCCTCTAAGTATCTAAAAGAGACCTTCACTCCAGTGCGGGTAAAGGCAGGGAGTAGCTAGGACTCTCGGTGTGTATTTGATTCATGAACCCCTGGGTAGACCGTCGGTCTGCGCCCTGCCTTGGTTCCCGGGTAGACCAGCTGTCAACGGCCGGACTCCGTACCTGGCCGCTGACGGCTGGGGTAGACCAGGTGTCCGCGCTCCGACTTAGTTCCTGACGACGGAACCTGCGGGTAGACCTGCTGTCCGCGGCCGGCCTGTCCGGGGCCCTCCAAGTATCAAAAAGAGACCTTCACTCCAGTGCGGGTAAAGGCAGGGAGTAGCTAGGACTCTCGGTGTGTATTTGATTCATGAACCCCTGGGTAGACCGGCGGTCCGCGCCCTGGCTTGGTTCCCGGGTAGACCGGCTGTCCACGGCTGGACTTGGTACCTGGCCGCTGACGGCTGGGGTAGACCAGGTGTCCGCGCTCGGACTTAGTTCCTGACGACGGAACCTGCGGGTAGACCTGCTGTCCGCGGCCGGCCTGTTTGGGGCCCTCCACGTATCAAAAAGAAGACCTTCACTCCAGTGCGGGTAAAGGCAGGGAGTAGCTAGGACTCTCTTTAACTGGGGGCGTATGTAGCTGGCTGCTGAGCCCGTGGCTAGACCTGTTCCCCCGCAGCCGGCCTGTCCGGGGCCCTCCAAGTATCAAAAAGGAGAGCTTCACTCCAGTGCGGGTAAAGGCAGGGAGTAGCTAGGACTCTCGGTGCGTATTTGATTCATGAACCCCTGGGTAGACCAGCTGTCCGCGCCCTGGCTTGGTTCCCGGGTAGACCGGCTGTCCACGGCTGGACTTGGTACCTGGCTTCTGACGGCTGGGGTAGACCAGGTGTCCGCGCTCGGACTTAGTTCCTGACGACGGAACCTGCGGCTAGACCTGCTGTCCGCGGCCGGCCTGTTTGGGGCCCTCCACGTAACAAAAAGAAGACCTTCACTCCAGTGCGGGTAAAGGCAGGGAGTAGCTAGGACTCTCGGTGTGTATTTGATTCATGAACCCCTGGGTAGACCGGCTGTCCTCGCCCTGGCTTGTTTCTTGGGTAGACCGGCTGTCCACGGCCGGACTCCGTACCTGGCCGCTGACGGCTGGGGTAGACCAGGTGTCCGCGCTCGGACTTAGTTCCTGACGACGGAACCTGCGGGTAGACCTGCTGTCCGCGGCCGTCCTCTCCGGGGCCCTCCAAGTATCTAAAAGAGACCTTCACTCCAGTGCGGGTAAAGGCAGGGAGTAGCTAGGACTCTCGGTGTGTATTTCATTCATGAACCCCTGGGTAGACCGGCGGTCCGCGCCCTGGCTTGGTTCCCGGGTAGACCGGCTGTCCACGGCTGGACTTGGTACCTGGCCGCTGACGGCTGGGGTAGACCAGGTGTCCGCGCTCGGACTTAGTTCCTGAGGACGGAACCTGCGGGTAGACCTGCTGTCCGCGGCCGGCCTGTTTGGGGCCCTCCACGTATAAAAAGAAGACCTTCACTCCAGTGCGGGTAAAGGTAGGGAGTAGCTAGGACTCTCGGTGTGTATTTGATTCATGAACCCCTGGGTAGACCGGCTGTCCGCGCCCTGGCTTGGTTCCCGGGTAGACCGGCTGTCCACGGCTGGACTTGGTACCTGGCTTCTGACGGCTGGGGTAGACCAGGGGTCCGCGCTCGGACTTAGTTCCTGACGACGGAACCTGCGGGTAGACCTGCTGTCCGCGGCCGGCCTGTTTGGGGCCCTCCAAGTATAAAAAAGGAGAGCTATACTCCAGTGCGGGTAAAGGCAGGGAGTAGCTAGGACTCTCGGTGTGTATTTGATTCATGAACCCCTGGGTAGACCGGCGGTCTGCGCCCTGCCTTGGTCCCCGGATAGACCAGCTGTCCACGGCCGGACTCCGTACCTGGCCGCTGACGGCTGGGGTAGACCAGGTGTCCGCGCTCGGACTTAGTTCCTGAGGACGGAACCTGCAGGTAGACCTGCTGTCCGCGGCCGGCCTGTCCGGGGCCCTCCAAGTATCAAAAAGAGACCTTCACTCCAGTGCGGGTAAAGGCAGGGAGTAGCTAGGACTCTCTTTAACTGGGGGCGTATGTAGCTGGCTGCTGAGCCCGTGGCTAGACCTGTTCCCCCGCAGCCGGCCTGTCCGGGGCCCTCCAAGTATCAAAAAGGAGAGCTTCACTCCAGTGCGGGTAAAGGCAGGGAGTAGCTAGGACTCTCGGTGTGTATTTGATTCATGAACCCCTGGGTAGACCGGCTGTCCGCGCCCTGGCTTGTTTCTTGGGTAGACCGGCTGTCCACGGCCGGACTCCGTACCTGGCCGCTGACGGCTGGGGTAGACCAGGTGTCCGCGCTCGGACTTAGTTCCTGAGGACGGAACCTGCGGGTAGACCTGCTGTCCGCGGCCGGCCTGTCCGGGGCCCTCCAAGTATCTAAAAGAGACCTTCACTCCAGTGCGGGTAAAGGCAGGGAGTAGCTAGGACTCTCGGTGTGTATTTGATTCATGAACCCCTGGGTAGACCGGCGGTCCGCGCCCTGCCTTGGTTCCTGGGGAGACCGGCTGTCCACGGCCGGACTCCGTACCTGGCCGCTGACGGCTGGGGTAGACCAGGTGTCCGCGCTCGGACTTAGTTCCTGAGGACGGAACCTGCAGGTAGACCTGCTGTCCGCGGCCGGCCTGTCCGGGGCCCTCCAAGTATCAAAAAGAGACCTTCACTCCAGTGCGGGTAAAGGCAGGGAGTAGCTAGGACTCTCGGTGTGTATTTGATTCATGAACCCCTGGGTAGACCGTCGGTCTGCGCCCTGCCTTGGTTCCCGGGTAGACCGGCTGTCAACGGCCGGACTCCGTACCTGGCCGCTGACGGCTGGGGTAGACCAGGTGTCCGCGCTCCGACTTAGTTCCTGACGACGGAACCTGCGGGTAGACCTGCTGTCCGCGGCCGTCCTGTCCGGGGCCCTCCAAGTATCAAAAAGAGACCTTCACTCCAGTGCGGGTAAAGGCAGGGAGTAGCTAGGACTCTCGGTGTGTATTTGATTCATGAACCCCTGGGTAGACCGGCGGTCCGCGCCCTGCCTTGGTTCCTGGGTAGACCGGCTGTCCACGGCCGGACTCCGTACATGGCCGCTGACGGCTGGGGTAGACCAGGTGTCCGCGCTCGGACTTAGTTCCTGAGGACGGAACCTGCGGGTAGACCTGCTGTCCGCGGCCGGCCTGTCCGGGGCCCTCCAAGTATCAAAAAGAGACCTTCACTCCAGTGCGGGTAAAGGCAGGGAGTAGCTAGGACTCTCGGTGTGTATTTGATTCATGAACCCCTGGGTAGACCGGCTGTCCGCGCCCTGGCTTGGTTCCCGGGTAGACCGGCTGTCCACGGCTGGACTTGGTACCTGGCCGCTGACGGCTGGGGTAGACCAGGTGTCCGCGCTCGGACTTAGTTCCTGAGGACGGAACCTGCGGGTAGACCTGCTGTCCGCGGCCGGCCTGTTTGGGGCCCTCCACGTATCAAAAAGAAGACCTTCACTCCAGTGCGGGTAAAGGCAGGGAGTAGCTAGGACTCTCTTTAACTGGGGGCGTATGTAGCTGGCTGCTGAGCCCGTGGCTAGACCTGTTCCCCCGCAGCCGGCCTGTCCGGGGCCCTCCAAGTATCAAAAAGGAGACCTTCACTCCAGTGCGGGTAAAGGCAGGGAGTAGCTAGGACTCTCGGTGTGTATTTGATTCATGAACCCCTGGGTAGACCGGCTGTCCGCGCCCTGGCTTGTTTCTTGGGTAGACCGGCTGTCCACGGCCGGACTCCGTACCTGGCCGCTGACGGCTGGGGTAGACCAGGTGTCCGCGCTCGGGCTTAGTTCCTGACGACGGAACCTGCGGGTAGACCTGCTGTCCGCGGCCGGCCTGTCCGGGGCCCTCTAAGTATCAAAAAGAGACCTTCACTCCAGTGCGGGTAAAGGCAGGGAGTAGCTAGGACTCTCGGTGTGTATTTGATTCATGAACCCCTGGGTAGACCGGCTGTCCGCGCCCTGGCTTGGTTCCCGGGTAGACCGGCTGTCCACGGCTGGACTTGGTACCTGGCCGCTGACGGCTGGGGTAGACCAGGTGTCCGCGCTCGGACTTAGTTCCTGACGACGGAACCTGCGGGTAGACCTGCTGTCCGCGGCCGTCCTCTCCGGGGCCCTCCAAGTATCTAAAAGAGACCTTCACTCCAGTGCGGGTAAAGGCAGGGAGTAGCTAGGACTCTCGGTGTGTATTTGATTCATGAACCCCTGGGTAGATCGGCGGTCCGCGCCCTGCCTTGGTTCCTGGGTAGACCGGCTGTCCACGGCTGGACTCCGTACCTGGCCGCTGACGGCTGGGGTAGACCAGGTGTCCGCGCTCGGACTTAGTTCCTGAGGACGGAACCTGCAGGTAGACCTGCTGTCCGCGGCCGGCCTGTCCGGGGCCCTCCAAGTATCAAAAAGAGACCTTCACTCCAGTGCGGGTAAAGGCAGGGAGTAGCTAGGACTCTCGGTGTGTATTTGATTCATGAACCCCTGGGTAGACCGGCTGTCCGCGCCTTGCTTGGTTCCCGGGTAGACCGGCTGTCCACGGCTGGACTTGGTACCTGGCCGCTGACGGCTGGGGTAGACCAGGTGTCCGCGCTCGGACTTAGTTCCTGACGACGGAACCTGCGGGTAGACCTGCTGTCCGCGGCCGGCCTGTTTGGGGCCCTCCACGTATCAAAAAGAAGACCTTCACTCCAGTGCGGGTAAAGGCAGGGAGTAGCTAGGACTCTCTTTAACTGGGGGCGTATGTAGCTGGCTGCTGAGCCCGTGGCTAGACCTGTTCCCCCGCAGCCGGCCTGTCCGGGGCCCTCCAAGTATCTAAAAGGAGACCTTCACTCCAGTGCGGGTAAAGGCAGGGAGTAGCTAGGACTCTCGGTGTGTATTTGATTCATGAACCCCTGGGTAGACCGGCTGTCCGCGCCCTGGCTTGTTTCTTGGGTAGACCGGCTGTCCACGGCCGGACTCCGTACATGGCCGCTGACGGCTGGGGTAGACCAGGTGTCCGCGCTCGGACTTAGTTCCTGACGACGGAACCTGCGGGTAGACCTGCTGTCCGCGGCCGGCCTGTCCGGGGCCCTCCAAGTATCTAAAAGAGACCTTCACTCCAGTGCGGGTAAAGGCAGGGAGTAGCTAGGACTCTCGGTGTGTATTTGATTCATGAACCCCTGGGTAGACCGGCTGTCCGCGCCCTGGCTTGTTTCTTGGGTAGACCGGCTGTCCACGGCCGGACTCCGTACCTGGCCGCTGACGGCTGGGGTAGACCAGGTGTCCGCGCTCGGACTTAGTTCCTGACGGCGGAACCTGCGGGTAGACCTGCTGTCCGCGGCCGTCCTGTCCGGGGCCCTCCAAGTATCTATAAGAGACCTTCACTCCAGTGCGGGTAAAGGCAGGGAGTAGCTAGGACTCTCGGTGTGTATTTGATTAATGAACCCCTGGATAGACCGTCGGTCTGCGCCCTGCCTTGGTTCCCGGGTAGACCGGCTGTCCACGGCCGGACTCCGTACCTGGCCGCTGACGGCTGGGGTAGACCAGGTGTCCGCGCTCGGACTTAGTTCCTGACGACGGAACCTGCGGGTAGACCTGCTGTCCGCGGCCGGCCTGTTTGGGGCCCTCCACGTATCAAAAAGAAGACCTTCACTCCAGTGCGGGTAAAGGCAGGGAGTAGCTAGGACTCTCTTTAACTGGGGGCGTATGTAGCTGGCTGCTGAGCCCGTGGCTAGACCTGTTCCCCCGCAGCCGGCCTGTCCGGGGCCCTCCAAGTATCAAAAAGGAGACCTTCACTCCAGTGCGGGTAAAGGCAGGGAGTAGCTAGGACTCTCGGTGTGTATTTGATTCATGAACCCCTGGGTAGACCGGCTGTCCGCGCCCTGGCTTGTTTCTTGGGTAGACCGGCTGTCCACGGCCGGACTCCGTACATGGCCGCTGACGGCTGGGGTAGACCAGGTGTCCGCGCTCGGACTTAGTTCCTGACGACGGAACCTGCGGGTAGACCTGCTGTCCGCGGCCGGCCTGTCCGGGGCCCTCCAAGTATCTAAAAGAGACCTTCACTCCAGTGCGGGTAAAGGCAGGGAGTAGCTAGGACTCTCGGTGTGTATTTGATTCATGAACCCCTGGGTAGACCGGCTGTCCGCGCCCTGGCTTGTTTCTTGGGTAGACCGGCTGTCCACGGCCGGACTCCGTACCTGGCCGCTGACGGCTGGGGTAGACCAGGTGTCCGCGCTCGGACTTAGTTCCTGACGGCGGAACCTGCGGGTAGACCTGCTGTCCGCGGCCGTCCTGTCCGGGGCCCTCCAAGTATCTATAAGAGACCTTCACTCCAGTGCGGGTAAAGGCAGGGAGTAGCTAGGACTCTCGGTGTGTATTTGATTCATGAACCCCTGGATAGACCGTCGGTCTGCGCCCTGCCTTGGTTCCCCGGGTAGACCAGCTGTCAACGGCCGGACTCCGTACCTGGCCGCTGACGGCTGGGGTAGACCAGGTGTCCGCGCTCCGACTTAGTTCCTGACGACGGAACCTGCGGGTAGACCTGCTGTCCGCGGCCGTCCTGTCCGGGGCCCTCCAAGTATCAAAAAGAGACCTTCACTCCAGTGCGGGTAAAGGCAGGGAGTAGCTAGGACTCTCGGTGTGTATTTGATTCATGAACCCCTGGGTAGACCGGCGGTCCGCGCCCTGCCTTGGTTCCTGGGTAGACCGGCTGTCCACGGCCGGACTCCGTACATGGCCGCTGACGGCTGGGGTAGACCAGGTGTCCGCGCTCGGACTTAGTTCCTGAGGACGGAACCTGCGGGTAGACCTGCTGTCCGCGGCCGGCCTGTCCGGGGCCCTCCAAGTATCAAAAAGAGACCTTCACTCCAGTGCGGGTAAAGGCAGGGAGTAGCTAGGACTCTCGGTGTGTATTTGATTCATGAACCCCTGGGTAGACCGGCGGTCCGCGCCCTGGCTTGGTTCCCGGGTAGACCTGCTGTCCGCGGCCGGCCTGTTTGGGGCCCTCCACGTATCAAAAAGAAGACCTTCACTCCAGTGCGGGTAAAGGCAGGGAGTAGCTAGGACTCTCTTTAACTGGGGGCGTATGTAGCTGGCTGCTGAGCCCGTGGCTAGACCTGTTCCCCCGCAGCCGGCCTGTCCGGGGCCCTCCAAGTATCAAAAAGGAGAGCTTCACTCCAGTGCGGGTAAAGGCAGGGAGTAGCTAGGACTCTCGGTGCGTATTTGATTCATGAACCCCTGGGTAGACCAGCTGTCCGCGCCCTGGCTTGGTTCCCGGGTAGACCGGCTGTCCACGGCTGGACTTGGTACCTGGCTTCTGACGGCTGGGGTAGACCAGGTGTCCGCGCTCGGACTTAGTTCCTGAGGACGGAACCTGCGGGTAGACCTGCTGTCCGCGGCCGGCCTGTTTGGGGCCCTCCAAGTATCTAAAAGGAGACCTTCACTCCAGTGCGGGTAAAGGCAGGGAGTAGCTCGGACTCTCGGTGTGTATTTGATTCATGAACCCCTGGGTAGACCGGCGGTCCGCGCCCTGCCTTGGTTCCTGGGGAGACCGGCTGTCCACGGCCGGACTCCGTACCTGGCCGCTGACGGCTGGGGTAGACCAGGTGTCCGCGCTCGGACTTAGTTCCTGAGGACGGAACCTGCAGGTAGACCTGCTGTCCGCGGCCGGCCTGTCCGGGGCCCTCCAAGTATCAAAAAGAGACCTTCACTCCAGTGCGGGTAAAGGCAGGGAGTAGCTAGGACTCTCTTTAACTGGGGGCGTATGTAGCTGGCTGCTGAGCCCGTGGCTAGACCTGTTCCCCCGCAGCCGGCCTGTCCGGGGCCCTCCAAGTATCAAAAAGGAGAGCTTCACTCCAGTGCGGGTAAAGGCAGGGAGTAGCTAGGACTCTCGGTGTGTATTTGATTCATGAACCCCTGGGTAGACCGGCTGTCCGCGCCCTGGCTTGTTTCTTGGGTAGACCGGCTGTCCACGGCCGGACTCCGTACCTGGCCGCTGACGGCTGGGGTAGACCAGGTGTCCGCGCTCGGACTTAGTTCCTGAGGACGGAACCTGCGGGTAGACCTGCTGTCCGCGGCCGGCCTGTCCGGGGCCCTCCAAGTATCTAAAAGAGACCTTCACTCCAGTGCGGGTAAAGGCAGGGAGTAGCTAGGACTCTCGGTGTGTATTTGATTCATGAACCCCTGGGTAGACCGGCGGTCCGCGCCCTGCCTTGGTTCCTGGGGAGACCGGCTGTCCACGGCCGGACTCCGTACCTGGCCGCTGACGGCTGGGGTAGACCAGGTGTCCGCGCTCGGACTTAGTTCCTGAGGGCGGAACCTGCAGGTAGACCTGCTGTCCGCGGCCGGCCTGTCCGGGGCCCTCCAAGTATCAAAAAGGAGACCTTCACTCCAGTGCGGGTAAAGGCAGGGAGTAGCTAGGACTCTCGGTGTGTATTTGATTCATGAACCCCTGGGTAGACCGGCGGTCCGCGCCCTGCCTTGGTTCCTGGGGAGACCGGCTGTCCACGGCCGGACTCCGTACCTGGCCGCTGACGGCTGGGGTAGACCAGGTGTCCGCGCTCGGACTTAGTTCCTGAGGACGGAACCTGCAGGTAGACCTGCTGTCCGCGGCCGGCTTGTCCGGGGCCCTCCAAGTATCAAAAAGAGACCTTCACTCCAGTGCGGGTAAAGGCAGGGAGTAGCTAGGACTCTCGGTGTGTATTTGATTCATGAACCCCTGGGTAGACCGGCTGTCCGCGCCCTGGCTTGTTTCTTGGGTAGACCGGCTGTCCACGGCCGGACTCCGTACCTGGCCGCTGACGGCTGGGGTAGACCAGGTGTCCGCGCTCGGACTTAGTTCCTGACGGCGGAACCTGCGGGTAGACCTGCTGTCCGCGGCCGTCCTGTCCGGGGCCCTCCAAGTATCTAAAAGAGACCTTCACTCCAGTGCGGGTAAAGGCAGGGAGTAGCTAGGACTCTCGGTGTGTATTTGATTCATGAACCCCTGGGTAGACCGTCGGTCTGCGCCCTGCCTTGGTTCCCGGGTAGACCAGCTGTCAACGGCCGGACTCCGTACCTGGCCGCTGACGGCTGGGGTAGACCAGGTGTCCGCGCTCCGACTTAGTTCCTGACGACGGAACCTGCGGGTAGACCTGCTGTCCGCGGCCGTCCTGTCCGGGGCCCTCCAAGTATCAAAAAGAGACCTTCACTCCAGTGCGGGTAAAGGCAGGGAGTAGCTAGGACTCTCGGTGTGTATTTGATTCATGAACCCCTGGGTAGACCGGCGGTCCGCGCCCTGCCTTGGTTCCTGGGTAGACCGGCTGTCCACGGCCGGACTCCGTACCTGGCCGCTGACGGCTGGGGTAGACCAGGTGTCCGCGCTCGGACTTAGTTCCTGAGGACGGAACCTGCGGGTAGACCTGCTGTCCGCGGCCGGCCTGTCCGGGGCCCTCCAAGTATCAAAAAGAGACCTTCACTCCAGTGCGGGTAAAGGCAGGGAGTAGCTAGGACTCTCGGTGTGTATTTGATTCATGAACCCCTGGGTAGACCGGCGGTCCGCGCCCTGGCTTGGTTCCCGGGTAGACCGGCTGTCCACGGCTGGACTTGGTACCTGGCCGCTGACGGCTGGGGTAGACCAGGTGTCCGCGCTCGGACTTAGTTCCTGACGACGGAACCTGCGGGTAGACCTGCTGTCCGCGGCCGGCCTGTTTGGGGCCCTCCACGTATCAAAAAGAAGACCTTCACTCCAGTGCGGGTAAAGGCAGGGAGTAGCTAGGACTCTCTTTAACTGGGGGCGTACGTAGCTGGCTGCCGAGCCCGTGGCTAGACCTGTTCCCCCGCAGCCGGCCTGTCCGGGGCCCTCCAAGTATCAAAAAGGAGAGCTTCACTCCAGTGCGGGTAAAGGCAGGGAGTAGCTAGGACTCTCGGTGCGTATTTGATTCATGAACCCCTGGGTAGACCAGCTGTCCGCGCCCTGGCTTGGTTCCCGGGTAGACCGGCTGTCCACGGCTGGACTTGGTACCTGGCTTCTGACGGCTGGGGTAGACCAGGTGTCCGCGCTCGGACTTAGTTCCTGACGACGGAACCTGCGGCTAGACCTGCTGTCCGCGGCCGGCCTGTTTGGGGCCCTCCACGTAACAAAAAGAAGACCTTCACTCCAGTGTGGGTAAAGGCAGGGAGTAGCTAGGACTCTCGGTGTGTATTTGATTCATGAACCCCTGGGTAGACCGGCGGTCCGCGCCCTGCCTTGGTTCCTGGGGAGACCGGCTGTCCACGGCCGGACTCCGTACCTGGCCGCTGACGGCTGGGGTAGACCAGGTGTCCGCGCTCGGACTTAGTTCCTGAGGACGGAACCTGCGGGTAGACCTGCTAACCGCGGCCGGCCTGTCCGGGGCCCTCCAAGTATCTAAAAGAGACCTTCACTCCAGTGCGGGTAAAGGCAGGGAGTAGCTAGGACTCTCGGTGTGTATTTGATTCATGAACCCCTGGGTAGACCGGCGGTCCGCGCCCTGGCTTGGTTCCCGGGTAGACCGGCTGTCCACGGCTGGACTTGGTACCTGGCCGCTGACGGCTGGGGTAGACCAGGTGTCCGCGCTCGGACTTAGTTCCTGAGGACGGAACCTGCGGGTAGACCTGCTGTCCGCGGCCGGCCTGTTTGGGGCCCTCCACGTATCAAAAAGAAGACCTTCACTCCAGTGCGGGTAAAGGCAGGGAGTAGCTAGGACTCTCTTTAACTGGGGGCGTACGTTGCTGGCTGCCGAGCCCGTGGCTAGACCTGTTCCCTCGCGGCCGGCCTGTCCGGGGCCCTCCAAGTATCTAAAAGGAGACCTTCACTCCAGTGCGGGTAAAGGCAGGGAGTAGCTAGGACTCTCGGTGTGTATTTGATTCATGAACCCCTGGGTAGACCGGCTGTCCGCGCCCTGGCTTGTTTCTTGGGTAGACCGGCTGTCCACGGCCGGACTCCGTACCTGGCCGCTGACGGCTGGGGTAGACCAGGTGTCCGCGCTCGGACTTAGTTCCTGAGGACGGAACCTGCGGGTAGACCTGCTGTCCGCGGCCTGCCTGTCCGGGGCCCTCCAAGTATCAAAAAGAGACCTTCACTCCAGTGCGGGTAAAGGCAGGGAGTAGCTAGGACTCTCGGTGTGTATTTGATTCATGAACCCCTGGGTAGACCGGCGGTCCGCGCCCTGGCTTGGTTCCCGGGTAGACCGGCTGTCCACGGCTGGACTTGGTACCTGGCCGCTGACGGCTGGGGTAGACCAGGTGTCCGCGCTCGGACTTAGTTCCTGAGGACGGAACCTGCGGGTAGACCTGCTGTCCGCGGCCGGCCTGTTTGGGGCCCTCCACGTATCAAAAAGAAGACCTTCACTCCAGTGCGGGTAAAGGCAGGGAGTAGCTAGGACTCTCTTTAACTGGGGGCGTACGTTGCTGGCTGCCGAGCCCGTGGCTAGACCTGTTCCCTCGCGGCCGGCCTGTCCGGGGCCCTCCAAGTATCTAAAAGGAGACCTTCACTCCAGTGCGGGTAAAGGCAGGGAGTAGCTAGGACTCTCGGTGTGTATTTGATTCATGAACCCCTGGGTAGACCGGCTGTCCTCGCCCTGGCTTGGTTCCCGGGTAGACTGGCTGTCCACGGCTGGACTTGGTACCTGGCTTCTGACGGCTGGGGTAGACCAGGTGTCCGCGCTCGGACTTAGCTCCTGAGGACGGAACCTGCGGGTAGACCTGCTGTCCGCGGCCGGCCTGTTTGGGGCCCTCCAAGTATCTAAAAGGAGACCTTCACTCCAGTGCGGGTAAAGGCAGGGAGTAGCTAGGACTCTCGGTGTGTATTTGATTCATGAACCCCTGTGTAGACCGGCGGTCCGCGCCCTGCCTTGGTTCCTGGGGAGACCGGCTGTCCACGGCCGGACTCCGTACCTGGCCGCTGACGGCTGGGGTAGACCAGGTGTCCGCGCTCGGACTTAGTTCCTGAGGACGGAACCTGCAGGTAGACCTGCTGTCCGCGGCCGGCCTCTCCGGGGCCCTCCAAGTATCAAAAAGAGACCTTCACTCCAGTGCGGGTAAAGGCAGGGAGTAGCTAGGACTCTCTTTAACTGGGGGCGTATGTAGCTGGCTGCTGAGCCCGTGGCTAGACCTGTTCCCCCGCAGCCGGCCTGTCCGGGGCCCTCCAAGTATCAAAAAGGAGACCTTCACTCCAGTGCGGGTAAAGGCAGGGAGTAGCTAGGACTCTCGGTGTGTATTTGATTCATGAACCCCTGGGTAGACCGGCGGTCCGCGCCCTGCCTTGGTTCCTGGGGAGACCGGCTGTCCACGGCCGGACTCCGTACCTGGCCGCTGACGGCTGGGGTAGACCAGGTGTCCGCGCTCGGACTTAGTTCCTGAGGACGGAACCTGCAGGTAGACCTGCTGTCCGCGGCCGGCTTGTCCGGGGCCCTCCAAGTATCAAAAAGAGACCTTCACTCCAGTGCGGGTAAAGGCAGGGAGTAGCTAGGACTCTCGGTGTGTATTTGATTCATGAACCCCTGGGTAGACCGGCTGTCCGCGCCCTGGCTTGTTTCTTGGGTAGACCGGCTGTCCACGGCCGGACTCCGTACATGGCCGCTGACGGCTGGGGTAGACCAGGTGTCCGCGCTCGGACTTAGTTCCTGACGGCGGAACCTGCGGGTAGACCTGCTGTCCGCGGCCGTCCTGTCCGGGGCCCTCCAAGTATCTAAAAGAGACCTTCACTCCAGTGCGGGTAAAGGCAGGGAGTAGCTAGGACTCTCGGTGTGTATTTGATTCATGAACCCCTGGGTAGACCGTCGGTCTGCGCCCTGCCTTACATCCCGGGTAGACCAGCTGTCAACGGCCGGACTCCGTACCTGGCCGCTGACGGCTGGGGTAGACCAGGTGTCCGCGCTCCGACTTAGTTCCTGACGACGGAACCTGCGGGTAGACCTGCTGTCCGCGGCCGTCCTGTCCGGGGCCCTCCAAGTATCAAAAAGAGACCTTCACTCCAGTGCGGGTAAAGGCAGGGAGTAGCTAGGACTCTCGGTGTGTATTTGATTCATGAACCCCTGGGTAGACCGTCGGTCTGCGCCCTGCCTTGGTTCCCGGGTAGACCAGCTGTCAACGGCCGGACTCCGTACCTGGCCGCTGACGGCTGGGGTAGACCAGGTGTCCGCGCTCGGACTTAGTTCCTGACGACGGAACCTGCGGGTAGACCTGCTGTCCGCGGCCGTCCTGTCCGGGGCCCTCCAAGTATCAAAAAGAGACCTTCACTCCAGTGCGGGTAAAGGCAGGGAGTAGCTAGGACTCTCGGTGTGTATTTGATTCATGAACCCCTGGGTAGACCGGCGGTCCGCGCCCTGCCTTGGTTCCTGGGTAGACCGGCTGTCCACGGCCGGACTCCGTACATGGCCGCTGACGGCTGGGGTAGACCAGGTGTCCGCGCTCGGACTTAGTTCCTGACGACGGAACCTGCGGGTAGACCTGCTGTCCGCGGCCGGCCTGTCCGGGGCCCTCCAAGTATCAAAAAGAGACCTTCACTCCAGTGCGGGTAAAGGCAGGGAGTAGCTAGGACTCTCGGTGTGTATTTGATTCATGAACCCCTGGGTAGACCGGCGGTCCGCGCCCTGGCTTGGTTCCCGGGTAGACCGGCTGTCCACGGCTGGACTTGGTACCTGGCCGCTGACGGCTGGGGTAGACCAGGTGTCCGCGCTCGGACTTAGTTCCTGACGACGGAACCTGCGGGTAGACCTGCTGTCCGCGGCCGGCCTGTTTGGGGCCCTCCACGTATCAAAAAGAAGACCTTCACTCCAGTGCGGGTAAAGGCAGGGAGTAGCTAGGACTCTCTTTAACTGGGGGCGTATGTAGCTGGCTGCTGAGCCCGTGGCTAGACCTGTTCCCCCGCAGCCGGCCTGTCCGGGGCCCTCCAAGTATCAAAAAGGAGAGCTTCACTCCAGTGCGGGTAAAGGCAGGGAGTAGCTAGGACTCTCGGTGCGTATTTGATTCATGAACCCCTGGGTAGACCAGCTGTCCGCGCCCTGGCTTGGTTCCCGGGTAGACCGGCTGTCCACGGCTGGACTTGGTACCTGGCTTCTGACGGCTGGGGTAGACCAGGTGTCCGCGCTCGGACTTAGTTCCTGAGGACGGAACCTGCGGGTAGACCTGCTGTCCGCGGCCGGCCTGTTTGGGGCCCTCCACGTAACAAAAAGAAGACCTTCACTCCAGTGTGGGTAAAGGCAGGGAGTAGCTAGGACTCTCGGTGTGTATTTGATTCATGAACCCCTGGGTAGACCGGCGGTCCGCGCCCTGCCTTGGTTCCTGGGGAGACCGGCTGTCCACGGCCGGACTCCGTACCTGGCCGCTGACGGCTGGGGTAGACCAGGTGTCCGCGCTCGGACTTAGTTCCTGAGGACGGAACCTGCGGGTAGACCTGCTAACCGCGGCCGGCCTGTCCGGGGCCCTCCAAGTATCTAAAAGAGACCTTCACTCCAGTGCGGGTAAAGGCAGGGAGTAGCTAGGACTCTCGGTGTGTATTTGATTCATGAACCCCTGGGTAGACCGGCTGTCCTCGCCCTGGCTTGGTTCCCGGGTAGACTGGCTGTCCACGGCTGGACTTGGTACCTGGCTTCTGACGGCTGGGGTAGACCAGGTGTCCGCGCTCGGACTTAGCTCCTGAGGACGGAACCTGCGGGTAGACCTGCTGTCCGCGGCCGGCCTGTTTGGGGCCCTCCAAGTATCTAAAAGGAGACCTTCACTCCAGTGCGGGTAAAGGCAGGGAGTAGCTAGGACTCTCGGTGTGTATTTGATTCATGAACCCCTGTGTAGACCGGCGGTCCGCGCCCTGCCTTGGTTCCTGGGGAGACCGGCTGTCCACGGCCGGACTCCGTACCTGGCCGCTGACGGCTGGGGTAGACCAGGTGTCCGCGCTCGGACTTAGTTCCTGAGGACGGAACCTGCAGGTAGACCTGCTGTCCGCGGCCGGCCTCTCCGGGGCCCTCCAAGTATCAAAAAGAGACCTTCACTCCAGTGCGGGTAAAGGCAGGGAGTAGCTAGGACTCTCTTTAACTGGGGGCGTACGTAGCTGGCTGCCGAGCCCGTGGCTAGACCTGTTCCCCCGCAGCCGGCCTGTCCGGGGCCCTCCAAGTATCAAAAAGGAGACCTTCACTCCAGTGCGGGTAAAGGCAGGGAGTAGCTAGGACTCTCGGTGTGTATTTGATTCATGAACCCCTGGGTAGACCGGCGGTCCGCGCCCTGCCTTGGTTCCTGGGGAGACCGGCTGTCCACGGCCGGACTCCGTACCTGGCCGCTGACGGCTGGGGTAGACCAGGTGTCCGCGCTCGGACTTAGTTCCTGAGGACGGAACCTGCAGGTAGACCTGCTGTCCGCGGCCGGCTTGTCCGGGGCCCTCCAAGTATCAAAAAGAGACCTTCACTCCAGTGCGGGTAAAGGCAGGGAGTAGCTAGGACTCTCGGTGTGTATTTGATTCATGAACCCCTGGGTAGACCGGCTGTCCGCGCCCTGGCTTGTTTCTTGGGTAGACCGGCTGTCCACGGCCGGACTCCGTACATGGCCGCTGACGGCTGGGGTAGACCAGGTGTCCGCGCTCGGACTTAGCTCCTGAGGACGGAACCTGCGGGTAGACCTGCTGTCCGCGGCCGGCCTGTTTGGGGCCCTCCAAGTATCTAAAAGGAGACCTTCACTCCAGTGCGGGTAAAGGCAGGGAGTAGCTAGGACTCTCGGTGTGTATTTGATTCATGAACCCCTGTGTAGACCGGCGGTCCGCGCCCTGCCTTGGTTCCTGGGGAGACCGGCTGTCCACGGCCGGACTCCGTACCTGGCCGCTGACGGCTGGGGTAGACCAGGTGTCCGCGCTCGGACTTAGTTCCTGAGGACGGAACCTGCAGGTAGACCTGCTGTCCGCGGCCGGCCTCTCCGGGGCCCTCCAAGTATCAAAAAGAGACCTTCACTCCAGTGCGGGTAAAGGCAGGGAGTAGCTAGGACTCTCTTTAACTGGGGGCGTACGTAGCTGGCTGCCGAGCCCGTGGCTAGACCTGTTCCCCCGCAGCCGGCCTGTCCGGGGCCCTCCAAGTATCAAAAAGGAGACCTTCACTCCAGTGCGGGTAAAGGCAGGGAGTAGCTAGGACTCTCGGTGTGTATTTGATTCATGAACCCCTGGGTAGACCGGCGGTCCGCGCCCTGCCTTGGTTCCTGGGGAGACCGGCTGTCCACGGCCGGACTCCGTACCTGGCCGCTGACGGCTGGGGTAGACCAGGTGTCCGCGCTCGGACTTAGTTCCTGAGGACGGAACCTGCAGGTAGACCTGCTGTCCGCGGCCGGCTTGTCCGGGGCCCTCCAAGTATCAAAAAGAGACCTTCACTCCAGTGCGGGTAAAGGCAGGGAGTAGCTAGGACTCTCGGTGTGTATTTGATTCATGAACCCCTGGGTAGACCGGCTGTCCGCGCCCTGGCTTGTTTCTTGGGTAGACCGGCTGTCCACGGCCGGACTCCGTACATGGCCGCTGACGGCTGGGGTAGACCAGGTGTCCGCGCTCGGACTTAGTTCCTGACGGCGGAACCTGCGGGTAGACCTGCTGTCCGCGGCCGTCCTGTCCGGGGCCCTCCAAGTATCTAAAAGAGACCTTCACTCCAGTGCGGGTAAAGGCAGGGAGTAGCTAGGACTCTCGGTGTGTATTTGATTCATGAACCCCTGGGTAGACCGTCGGTCTGCGCCCTGCCTTACATCCCGGGTAGACCAGCTGTCAACGGCCGGACTCCGTACCTGGCCGCTGACGGCTGGGGTAGACCAGGTGTCCGCGCTCCGACTTAGTTCCTGACGACGGAACCTGCGGGTAGACCTGCTGTCCGCGGCCGTCCTGTCCGGGGCCCTCCAAGTATCAAAAAGAGACCTTCACTCCAGTGCGGGTAAAGGCAGGGAGTAGCTAGGACTCTCGGTGTGTATTTGATTCATGAACCCCTGGGTAGACCGGCGGTCCGCGCCCTGGCTTGGTTCCCGGGTAGACTGGCTGTCCACGGCTGGACTTGGTACCTGGCTTCTGACGGCTGGGGTAGACCAGGTGTCCGCGCTCGGACTTAGCTCCTGAGGACGGAACCTGCGGGTAGACCTGCTGTCCGCGGCCGGCCTGTTTGGGGCCCTCCAAGTATCTAAAAGGAGACCTTCACTCCAGTGCGGGTAAAGGCAGGGAGTAGCTAGGACTCTCGGTGTGTATTTGATTCATGAACCCCTGGGTAGACCGGCGGTCCGCGCCCTGCCTTGGTTCCTGGGGAGACCGGCTGTCCACGGCCGGACTCCGTACCTGGCCGCTGACGGCTGGGGTAGACCAGGTGTCCGCGCTCGGACTTAGTTCCTGAGGACGGAACCTGCAGGTAGACCTGCTGTCCGCGGCCGGCCTGTCCGGGGCCCTCCAAGTATCAAAAAGAGACCTTCACTCCAGTGCGGGTAAAGGCAGGGAGTAGCTAGGACTCTCTTTAACTGGGGGCGTATGTAGCTGGCTGCTGAGCCCGTGGCTAGACCTGTTCCCCCGCAGCCGGCCTGTCCGGGGCCCTCCAAGTATCAAAAAGGAGAGCTTCACTCCAGTGCGGGTAAAGGCAGGGAGTAGCTAGGACTCTCGGTGCGTATTTGATTCATGAACCCCTGGGTAGACCAGCTGTCCGCGCCCTGGCTTGGTTCCCGGGTAGACCGGCTGTCCACGGCTGGACTTGGTACCTGGCTTCTGACGGCTGGGGTAGACCAGGTGTCCGCGCTCGGACTTAGTTCCTGAGGACGGAACCTGCGGGTAGACCTGCTGTCCGCGGCCGGCCTGTTTGGGGCCCTCCACGTAACAAAAAGAAGACCTTCACTCCAGTGTGGGTAAAGGCAGGGAGTAGCTAGGACTCTCGGTGTGTATTTGATTCATGAACCCCTGGGTAGACCGGCGGTCCGCGCCCTGCCTTGGTTCCTGGGGAGACCGGCTGTCCACGGCCGGACTCCGTACCTGGCCGCTGACGGCTGGGGTAGACCAGGTGTCCGCGCTCGGACTTAGTTCCTGAGGACGGAACCTGCGGGTAGACCTGCTAACCGCGGCCGGCCTGTCCGGGGCCCTCCAAGTATCTAAAAGAGACCTTCACTCCAGTGCGGGTAAAGGCAGGGAGTAGCTAGGACTCTCGGTGTGTATTTGATTCATGAACCCCTGGGTAGACCGGCGGTCCGCGCCCTGGCTTGGTTCCCGGGTAGACCGGCTGTCCACGGCTGGACTTGGTACCTGGCCGCTGACGGCTGGGGTAGACCAGGTGTCCGCGCTCGGACTTAGTTCCTGACGACGGAACCTGCGGGTAGACCTGCTGTCCGCGGCCGGCCTGTTTGGGGCCCTCCACGTATCAAAAAGAAGACCTTCACTCCAGTGCGGGTAAAGGCAGGGAGTAGCTAGGACTCTCTTTAACTGGGGGCGTACGTTGCTGGCTGCCGAGCCCGTGGCTAGACCTGTTCCCTCGCGGCCGGCCTGTCCGGGGCCCTCCAAGTATCTAAAAGGAGACCTTCACTCCAGTGCGGGTAAAGGCAGGGAGTAGCTAGGACTCTCGGTGTGTATTTGATTCATGAACCCCTGGGTAGACCGGCTGTCCGCGCCCTGGCTTGTTTCTTGGGTAGACCGGCTGTCCACGGCCGGACTCCGTACCTGGCCGCTGACGGCTGGGGTAGACCAGGTGTCCGCGCTCGGACTTAGTTCCTGAGGACGGAACCTGCGGGTAGACCTGCTGTCCGCGGCCGGCCTGTCCGGGGCCCTCCAAGTATCTAAAAGAGACCTTCACTCCAGTGCGGGTAAAGGCAGGGAGTAGCTAGGACTCTCGGTGTGTATTTGATTCATGAACCCCTGGGTAGACCGGCGGTCCGCGCCCTGCCTTGGTTCCTGGGGAGACCGGCTGTCCACGGCCGGACTCCGTACCTGGCCGCTGACGGCTGGGGTAGACCAGGTGTCCGCGCTCGGACTTAGTTCCTGAGGGCGGAACCTGCAGGTAGACCTGCTGTCCGCGGCCGGCCTGTCCGGGGCCCTCCAAGTATCAAAAAGAGACCTTCACTCCAGTGCGGGTAAAGGCAGGGAGTAGCTAGGACTCTCGGTGTGTATTTGATTCATGAACCCCTGGGTAGACCGGCGGTCCGCGCCCTGCCTTGGTTCCTGGGTAGACCGGCTGTCCACGGCCGGACTCCGTACCTGGCCGCTGACGGCTGGGGTAGACCAGGTGTCCGCGCTCGGACTTAGTTCCTGAGGACGGAACCTGCAGGTAGACCTGCTGTCCGCGGCCGGCTTGTCCGGGGCCCTCCAAGTATCAAAAAGAGACCTTCACTCCAGTGCGGGTAAAGGCAGGGAGTAGCTAGGACTCTCGGTGTGTATTTGATTCATGAACCCCTGGGTAGACCGGCTGTCCGCGCCCTGGCTTGTTTCTTGGGTAGACCGGCTGTCCACGGCCGGACTCCGTACATGGCCGCTGACGGCTGGGGTAGACCAGGTGTCCGCGCTCGGACTTAGTTCCTGACGGCGGAACCTGCGGGTAGACCTGCTGTCCGCGGCCGTCCTGTCCGGGGCCCTCCAAGTATCTAAAAGAGACCTTCACTCCAGTGCGGGTAAAGGCAGGGAGTAGCTAGGACTCTCGGTGTGTATTTGATTCATGAACCCCTGGGTAGACCGTCGGTCTGCGCCCTGCCTTACATCCCGGGTAGACCAGCTGTCAACGGCCGGACTCCGTACCTGGCCGCTGACGGCTGGGGTAGACCAGGTGTCCGCGCTCGGACTTAGTTCCTGACGACGGAACCTGCGGGTAGACCTGCTGTCCGCGGCCGTCCTGTCCGGGGCCCTCCAAGTATCAAAAAGAGACCTTCACTCCAGTGCGGGTAAAGGCAGGGAGTAGCTAGGACTCTCGGTGTGTATTTGATTCATGAACCCCTGGGTAGACCGGCGGTCCGCGCCCTGCCTTGGTTCCTGGGGAGACCGGCTGTCCACGGCCGGACTCCGTACATGGCCGCTGACGGCTGGGGTAGACCAGGTGTCCGCGCTCGGACTTAGTTCCTGAGGACGGAACCTGCGGGTAGACCTGCTGTCCGCGGCCGGCCTGTCCGGGGCCCTCCAAGTATCAAAAAGAGACCTTCACTCCAGTGCGGGTAAAGGCAGGGAGTAGCTAGGACTCTCGGTGTGTATTTGATTCATGAACCCCTGGGTAGACCGGCGGTCCGCGCCCTGGCTTGGTTCCCGGGTAGACCGGCTGTCCACGGCTGGACTTGGTACCTGGCCGCTGACGGCTGGGGTAGACCAGGTGTCCGCGCTCGGACTTAGTTCCTGAGGACGGAACCTGCGGGTAGACCTGCTGTCCGCGGCCGGCCTGTTTGGGGCCCTCCACGTATCAAAAAGAAGACCTTCACTCCAGTGCGGGTAAAGGCAGGGAGTAGCTAGGACTCTCTTTAACTGGGGGCGTACGTTGCTGGCTGCCGAGCCCGTGGCTAGACCTGTTCCCTCGCGGCCGGCCTGTCCGGGGCCCTCCAAGTATCTAAAAGGAGACCTTCACTCCAGTGCGGGTAAAGGCAGGGAGTAGCTAGGACTCTCGGTGTGTATTTGATTCATGAACCCCTGGGTAGACCGGCTGTCCTCGCCCTGGCTTGGTTCCCGGGTAGACTGGCTGTCCACGGCTGGACTTGGTACCTGGCTTCTGACGGCTGGGGTAGACCAGGTGTCCGCGCTCGGACTTAGCTCCTGAGGACGGAACCTGCGGGTAGACCTGCTGTCCGCGGCCGGCCTGTTTGGGGCCCTCCAAGTATCTAAAAGGAGACCTTCACTCCAGTGCGGGTAAAGGCAGGGAGTAGCTAGGACTCTCGGTGTGTATTTGATTCATGAACCCCTGTGTAGACCGGCGGTCCGCGCCCTGCCTTGGTTCCTGGGGAGACCGGCTGTCCACGGCCGGACTCCGTACCTGGCCGCTGACGGCTGGGGTAGACCAGGTGTCCGCGCTCGGACTTAGTTCCTGAGGACGGAACCTGCAGGTAGACCTGCTGTCCGCGGCCGGCCTCTCCGGGGCCCTCCAAGTATCAAAAAGAGACCTTCACTCCAGTGCGGGTAAAGGCAGGGAGTAGCTAGGACTCTCTTTAACTGGGGGCGTATGTAGCTGGCTGCTGAGCCCGTGGCTAGACCTGTTCCCCCGCAGCCGGCCTGTCCGGGGCCCTCCAAGTATCAAAAAGGAGACCTTCACTCCAGTGCGGGTAAAGGCAGGGAGTAGCTAGGACTCTCGGTGTGTATTTGATTCATGAACCCCTGGGTAGACCGGCGGTCCGCGCCCTGCCTTGGTTCCTGGGGAGACCGGCTGTCCACGGCCGGACTCCGTACCTGGCCGCTGACGGCTGGGGTAGACCAGGTGTCCGCGCTCGGACTTAGTTCCTGAGGACGGAACCTGCAGGTAGACCTGCTGTCCGCGGCCGGCTTGTCCGGGGCCCTCCAAGTATCAAAAAGAGACCTTCACTCCAGTGCGGGTAAAGGCAGGGAGTAGCTAGGACTCTCGGTGTGTATTTGATTCATGAACCCCTGGGTAGACCGGCTGTCCGCGCCCTGGCTTGTTTCTTGGGTAGACCGGCTGTCCACGGCCGGACTCCGTACATGGCCGCTGACGGCTGGGGTAGACCAGGTGTCCGCGCTCGGACTTAGTTCCTGACGGCGGAACCTGCGGGTAGACCTGCTGTCCGCGGCCGTCCTGTCCGGGGCCCTCCAAGTATCTAAAAGAGACCTTCACTCCAGTGCGGGTAAAGGCAGGGAGTAGCTAGGACTCTCGGTGTGTATTTGATTCATGAACCCCTGGGTAGACCGTCGGTCTGCGCCCTGCCTTACATCCCGGGTAGACCAGCTGTCAACGGCCGGACTCCGTACCTGGCCGCTGACGGCTGGGGTAGACCAGGTGTCCGCGCTCCGACTTAGTTCCTGACGACGGAACCTGCGGGTAGACCTGCTGTCCGCGGCCGTCCTGTCCGGGGCCCTCCAAGTATCAAAAAGAGACCTTCACTCCAGTGCGGGTAAAGGCAGGGAGTAGCTAGGACTCTCGGTGTGTATTTGATTCATGAACCCCTGGGTAGACCGGCGGTCCGCGCCCTGCCTTGGTTCCTGGGTAGACCGGCTGTCCACGGCCGGACTCCGTACATGGCCGCTGACGGCTGGGGTAGACCAGGTGTCCGCGCTCGGACTTAGTTCCTGAGGACGGAACCTGCGGGTAGACCTGCTGTCCGCGGCCTGCCTGTCCGGGGCCCTCCAAGTATCAAAAAGAGACCTTCACTCCAGTGCGGGTAAAGGCAGGGAGTAGCTAGGACTCTCGGTGTGTATTTGATTCATGAACCCCTGGGTAGACCGGCGGTCCGCGCCCTGGCTTGGTTCCCGGGTAGACCGGCTGTCCACGGCTGGACTTGGTACCTGGCCGCTGACGGCTGGGGTAGACCAGGTGTCCGCGCTCGGACTTAGTTCCTGACGACGGAACCTGCGGGTAGACCTGCTAACCGCGGCCGGCCTGTTTGGGGCCCTCCACGTATCAAAAAGAAGACCTTCACTCCAGTGCGGGTAAAGGCAGGGAGTAGCTAGGACTCTCTTTAACTGGGGGCGTATGTAGCTGGCTGCTGAGCCCGTGGCTAGACCTGTTCCCCCGCAGCCGGCCTGTCCGGGGCCCTCCAAGTATCAAAAAGGAGAGCTTCACTCCAGTGCGGGTAAAGGCAGGGAGTAGCTAGGACTCTCGGTGCGTATTTGATTCATGAACCCCTGGGTAGACCAGCTGTCCGCGCCCTGGCTTGGTTCCCGGGTAGACCGGCTGTCCACGGCTGGACTTGGTACCTGGCTTCTGACGGCTGGGGTAGACCAGGTGTCCGCGCTCGGACTTAGTTCCTGAGGACGGAACCTGCGGGTAGACCTGCTGTCCGCGGCCGGCCTGTTTGGGGCCCTCCACGTAACAAAAAGAAGACCTTCACTCCAGTGCGGGTAAAGGCAGGGAGTAGCTAGGACTCTCGGTGTGTATTTGATTCATGAACCCCTGGGTAGACCGGCTGTCCTCGCCCTGGCTTGTTTCTTGGGTAGACCGGCTGTCCACGGCCGGACTCCGTACCTGGCCGCTGACGGCTGGGGTAGACCAGGTGTCCGCGCTCGGACTTAGTTCCTGAGGACGGAACCTGCGGGTAGACCTGCTGTCCGCGGCCGTCCTCTCCGGGGCCCTCCAAGTATCTAAAAGAGACCTTCACTCCAGTGCGGGTAAAGGCAGGGAGTAGCTAGGACTCTCGGTGTGTATTTGATTCATGAACCCCTGGGTAGACCGGCGGTCCGCGCCCTGGCTTGGTTCCCGGGTAGACCGGCTGTCCACGGCTGGACTTGGTACCTGGCCGCTGACGGCTGGGGTAGACCAGGTGTCCGCGCTCGGACTTAGTTCCTGACGACGGAACCTGCGGGTAGACCTGCTGTCCGCGGCCGGCCTGTTTGGGGCCCTCCACGTATCAAAAAGAAGACCTTCACTCCAGTGCGGGTAAAGGCAGGGAGTAGCTAGGACTCTCGGTGTGTATTTGATTCATGAACCCCTGGGTAGACCGGCGGTCTGCGCCCTGCCTTGGTTCCCGGATAGACCAGCTGTCCACGGCCGGACTCCGTACCTGGCCGCTGACGGCTGGGGTAGACCAGGTGTCCGCGCTCCGACTTAGTTCCTGACGACGGAACCTGCGGGTAGACGTGCTGTCCGCGGCCGTCCTGTCCGGGGCCCTCCAAGTATCAAAAAGAGACCTTCACTCCAGTGCGGGTAAAGGCAGGGAGTAGCTAGGACTCTCGGTGTGTATTTGATTCATGAACCCCTGGGTAGACCGGCGGTCCGCGCCCTGCCTTGGTTCCTGGGTAGACCGGCTGTCCACGGCCGGACTCCGTACCTGGCCGCTGACGGCTGGGGTAGACCAGGTGTCCGCGCTCGGACTTAGTTCCTGAGGACGGAACCTGCGGGTAGACCTGCTGTCCGCGGCCGGCCTGTCCGGGGCCCTCTAAGTATCAAAAAGAGACCTTCACTCCAGTGCGGGTAAAGGCAGGGAGTAGCTAGGACTCTCTTTAACTGGGGGCGTATGTAGCTGGCTGCTGAGCCCGTGGCTAGACCTGTTCCCCCGCAGCCGGCCTGTCCGGGGCCCTCCAAGTATCAAAAAGGAGACCTTCACTCCAGTGCGGGTAAAGGCAGGGAGTAGCTAGGACTCTCGGTGTGTATTTGATTCATGAACCCCTGGGTAGACCGGCTGTCCGCGCCCTGGCTTGTTTCTTGGGTAGACCGGCTGTCCACGGCCGGACTCCGTACATGGCCGCTGACGGCTGGGGTAGACCAGGTGTCCGCGCTCGGACTTAGTTCCTGACGACGGAACCTGCGGGTAGACCTGCTGTCCGCGGCCGGCCTGTCCGGGGCCCTCCAAGTATCTAAAAGAGACCTTCACTCCAGTGCGGGTAAAGGCAGGGAGTAGCTAGGACTCTCGGTGTGTATTTGATTCATGAACCCCTGGGTAGACCGGCGGTCCGCGCCCTGCCTTGGTTCCCGGGTAGACCGGCTGTCCACGGCCGGACTCCGTACCTGGCCGCTGACGGCTGGGGTAGACCAGGTGTCCGCGCTCGGACTTAGTTCCTGACGACGGAACCTGCGGGTAGACCTGCTGTCCGCGGCCGGCCTGTTTGGGGCCCTCCACGTATCAAAAAGAAGACCTTCACTCCAGTGCGGGTAAAGGCAGGGAGTAGCTAGGACTCTCTTTAACTGGGGGCGTACGTTGCTGGCTGCCGAGCCCGTGGCTAGACCTGTTCCCTCGCGGCCGGCCTGTCCGGGGCCCTCCAAGTATCAAAAAGGAGAGCTTCACTCCAGTGCGGGTAAAGGCAGGGAGTAGCTAGGACTCTCGGTGTGTATTTGATTCATGAACCCCTGGGTAGACCGGCTGTCCTCGCCCTGGCTTGGTTCCCGGGTAGACCGGCTGTCCACGGCTGGACTTGGTACCTGGCTTCTGACGGCTGGGGTAGACCAGGTGTCCGCGCTCGGACTTAGTTCCTGACGACGGAACCTGCGGGTAGACCTGCTGTCCGCGGCCGTCCTGTCCGGGGCCCTCCAAGTATCAAAAAGAGACCTTCACTCCAGTGCGGGTAAAGGCAGGGAGTAGCTAGGACTCTCGGTGTGTATTTGATTCATGAACCCCTGGGTAGACCGGCGGTCCGCGCCCTGCCTTGGTTCCTGGGTAGACCGGCTGTCCACGGCCGGACTCCGTACCTGGCCGCTGACGGCTGGGGTAGACCAGGTGTCCGCGCTCGGACTTAGTTCCTGAGGACGGAACCTGCGGGTAGACCTGCTGTCCGCGGCCGTCCTCTCCGGGGCCCTCCAAGTATCTAAAAGAGACCTTCACTCCACTGCGGGTAAAGGCAGGGAGTAGCTAGGACTCTCGGTGTGTATTTGATTCATGAACCCCTGGGTAGACCGGCGGTCCGCGCCCTGCCTTGTTTCCTGGGGAGACCGGCTGTCCACGGCTGGACTTGGTACCTGGCTTCTGACGGCTGGGGTAGACCAGGTGTCCGCGCTCGGACTTAGTTCCTGAGGACGGAACCTGCGGGTAGACCTGCTGTCCGCGGCCGGCCTGTTTGGGGCCCTCCACGTATCAAAAAGAAGACCTTCACTCCAGTGCGGGTAAAGGCAGGGAGTAGCTAGGACTCTCGGTGTGTATTTGATTCATGAACCCCTGGGTAGACCGGCTGTCCGCGCCCTGGCTTGTTTCTTGGGTAGACCGGCTGTCCACGGCCGGACTCCGTACATGGCCGCTGACGGCTGGGGTAGACCAGGTGTCCGCGCTCGGACTTAGTTCCTGAGGACGGAACCTGCGGGTAGACCTGCTGTCCGCGGCCGTCCTGTCCGGGGCCCTCCAAGTATCAAAAAGAGACCTTCACTCCAGTGCGGGTAAAGGCAGGGAGTAGCTAGGACTCTCGGTGTGTATTTGATTCATGAACCCCTGGGTAGACCGGCTGTCCGCGCCCTGGCTTGTTTCTTGGGTAGACCGGCTGTCCACGGCCGGACTCCGTACATGGCCGCTGACGGCTGGGGTAGACCAGGTGTCCGCGCTCGGACTTAGTTCCTGACGACGGAACCTGCGGGTAGACCTGCTAACCGCGGCCGTCCTGTCCGGGGCCCTCCAAGTATCTAAAAGAGACCTTCACTCCAGTGCGGGTAAAGGCAGGGAGTAGCTAGGACTCTCTTTAACTGGGGGCGTACGTTGCTGGCTGCCGAGCCCGTGGCTAGACCTGTTCCCTCGCGGCCGGCCTGTCCGGGGCCCTCCAAGTATCTAAAAGGAGACCTTCACTCCAGTGCGGGTAAAGGCAGGGAGTAGCTAGGACTCTCGGTGTGTATTTGATTCATGAACCCCTGGGTAGACCGGCGGTCCGCGCCCTGCCTTGGTTCCTGGGTAGACCGGCTGTCCACGGCCGGACTCCGTACATGGCCGCTGACGGCTGGGGTAGACCAGGTGTCCGCGCTCGGACTTAGTTCCTGAGGACGGAACCTGCGGGTAGACCTGCTGTCCGCGGCCGGCCTGTCCGGGGCCCTCCAAGTATCAAAAAGAGACCTTCACTCCAGTGCGGGTAAAGGCAGGGAGTAGCTAGGACTCTCGGTGTGTATTTGATTCATGAACCCCTGGGTAGACCGGCGGTCCGCGCCCTGGCTTGGTTCCCGGGTAGACCGGCTGTCCACGGCTGGACTTGGTACCTGGCCGCTGACGGCTGGGGTAGACCAGGTGTCCGCGCTCGGACTTAGTTCCTGAGGACGGAACCTGCGGGTAGACCTGCTGTCCGCGGCCGGCCTGTTTGGGGCCCTCCACGTATCAAAAAGAAGACCTTCACTCCAGTGCGGGTAAAGGCAGGGAGTAGCTAGGACTCTCTTTAACTGGGGGCGTACGTTGCTGGCTGCCGAGCCCGTGGCTAGACCTGTTCCCTCGCGGCCGGCCTGTCCGGGGCCCTCCAAGTATCTAAAAGGAGACCTTCACTCCAGTGCGGGTAAAGGCAGGGAGTAGCTAGGACTCTCGGTGTGTATTTGATTCATGAACCCCTGGGTAGACCGGCTGTCCTCGCCCTGGCTTGGTTCCCGGGTAGACCGGCTGTCCACGGCTGGACTTGGTACCTGGCTTCTGACGGCTGGGGTAGACCAGGTGTCCGCGCTCGGACTTAGCTCCTGAGGACGGAACCTGCGGGTAGACCTGCTGTCCGCGGCCGGCCTGTTTGGGGCCCTCCAAGTATCTAAAAGGAGACCTTCACTCCAGTGCGGGTAAAGGCAGGGAGTAGCTAGGACTCTCGGTGTGTATTTGATTCATGAACCCCTGTGTAGACCGGCGGTCCGCGCCCTGCCTTGGTTCCTGGGGAGACCGGCTGTCCACGGCCGGACTCCGTACCTGGCCGCTGACGGCTGGGGTAGACCAGGTGTCCGCGCTCGGACTTAGTTCCTGAGGACGGAACCTGCAGGTAGACCTGCTGTCCGCGGCCGGCCTCTCCGGGGCCCTCCAAGTATCAAAAAGAGACCTTCACTCCAGTGCGGGTAAAGGCAGGGAGTAGCTAGGACTCTCTTTAACTGGGGGCGTATGTAGCTGGCTGCTGAGCCCGTGGCTAGACCTGTTCCCCCGCAGCCGGCCTGTCCGGGGCCCTCCAAGTATCAAAAAGGAGAGCTTCACTCCAGTGCGGGTAAAGGCAGGGAGTAGCTAGGACTCTCGGTGTGTATTTGATTCATGAACCCCTGGGTAGACCGGCGGTCCGCGCCCTGCCTTGGTTCCTGGGGAGACCGGCTGTCCACGGCCGGACTCCGTACCTGGCCGCTGACGGCTGGGGTAGACCAGGTGTCCGCGCTCGGACTTAGTTCCTGAGGACGGAACCTGCAGGTAGACCTGCTGTCCGCGGCCGGCTTGTCCGGGGCCCTCCAAGTATCAAAAAGAGACCTTCACTCCAGTGCGGGTAAAGGCAGGGAGTAGCTAGGACTCTCGGTGTGTATTTGATTCATGAACCCCTGGGTAGACCGGCTGTCCGCGCCCTGGCTTGTTTCTTGGGTAGACCGGCTGTCCACGGCCGGACTCCGTACATGGCCGCTGACGGCTGGGGTAGACCAGGTGTCCGCGCTCGGACTTAGTTCCTGACGGCGGAACCTGCGGGTAGACCTGCTGTCCGCGGCCGTCCTGTCCGGGGCCCTCCAAGTATCTAAAAGAGACCTTCACTCCAGTGCGGGTAAAGGCAGGGAGTAGCTAGGACTCTCGGTGTGTATTTGATTCATGAACCCCTGGGTAGACCGTCGGTCTGCGCCCTGCCTTACATCCCGGGTAGACCAGCTGTCAACGGCCGGACTCCGTACCTGGCCGCTGACGGCTGGGGTAGACCAGGTGTCCGCGCTCCGACTTAGTTCCTGACGACGGAACCTGCGGGTAGACCTGCTGTCCGCGGCCGTCCTGTCCGGGGCCCTCCAAGTATCAAAAAGAGACCTTCACTCCAGTGCGGGTAAAGGCAGGGAGTAGCTAGGACTCTCGGTGTGTATTTGATTCATGAACCCCTGGGTAGACCGGCGGTCCGCGCCCTGCCTTGGTTCCTGGGTAGACCGGCTGTCCACGGCCGGACTCCGTACATGGCCGCTGACGGCTGGGGTAGACCAGGTGTCCGCGCTCGGACTTAGTTCCTGAGGACGGAACCTGCGGGTAGACCTGCTGTCCGCGGCCGGCCTGTCCGGGGCCCTCCAAGTATCAAAAAGAGACCTTCACTCCAGTGCGGGTAAAGGCAGGGAGTAGCTAGGACTCTCGGTGTGTATTTGATTCATGAACCCCTGGGTAGACCGGCGGTCCGCGCCCTGGCTTGGTTCCCGGGTAGACCGGCTGTCCACGGCTGGACTTGGTACCTGGCCGCTGACGGCTGGGGTAGACCAGGTGTCCGCGCTCGGACTTAGTTCCTGACGACGGAACCTGCGGGTAGACCTGCTAACCGCGGCCGGCCTGTTTGGGGCCCTCCACGTATCAAAAAGAAGACCTTCACTCCAGTGCGGGTAAAGGCAGGGAGTAGCTAGGACTCTCTTTAACTGGGGGCGTATGTAGCTGGCTGCTGAGCCCGTGGCTAGACCTGTTCCCCCGCAGCCGGCCTGTCCGGGGCCCTCCAAGTATCAAAAAGGAGAGCTTCACTCCAGTGCGGGTAAAGGCAGGGAGTAGCTAGGACTCTCGGTGCGTATTTGATTCATGAACCCCTGGGTAGACCAGCTGTCCGCGCCCTGGCTTGGTTCCCGGGTAGACCGGCTGTCCACGGCTGGACTTGGTACCTGGCTTCTGACGGCTGGGGTAGACCAGGTGTCCGCGCTCGGACTTAGTTCCTGACGACGGAACCTGCGGGTAGACCTGCTGTCCGCGGCCGGCCTGTTTGGGGCCCTCCACGTAACAAAAAGAAGACCTTCACTCCAGTGCGGGTAAAGGCAGGGAGTAGCTTGGACTCTCGGTGTGTATTTGATTCATGAACCCCTGGGTAGACCGGCTGTCCTCGCCCTGGCTTGTTTCTTGGGTAGACCGGCTGTCCACGGCCGGACTCCGTACCTGGCCGCTGACGGCTGGGGTAGACCAGGTGTCCGCGCTCGGACTTAGTTCCTGACGACGGAACCTGCGGGTAGACCTGCTGTCCGCGGCCGTCCTCTCCGGGGCCCTCCAAGTATCTAAAAGAGACCTTCACTCCAGTGCGGGTAAAGGCAGGGAGTAGCTAGGACTCTCGGTGTGTATTTGATTCATGAACCCCTGGGTAGACCGGCGGTCCGCGCCCTGGCTTGGTTCCCGGGTAGACCGGCTGTCCACGGCTGGACTTGGTACCTGGCCGCTGACGGCTGGGGTAGACCAGGTGTCCGCGCTCGGACTTAGTTCCTGACGACGGAACCTGCGGGTAGACCTGCTGTCCGCGGCCGGCCTGTTTGGGGCCCTCCACGTATCAAAAAGAAGACCTTCACTCCAGTGCGGGTAAAGGCAGGGAGTAGCTAGGACTCTCGGTGTGTATTTGATTCATGAACCCCTGGGTAGACCGGCGGTCTGCGCCCTGCCTTGGTTCCCGGATAGACCAGCTGTCCACGGCCGGACTCCGTACCTGGCCGCTGACGGCTGGGGTAGACCAGGTGTCCGCGCTCCGACTTAGTTCCTGACGACGGAACCTGCGGGTAGACGTGCTGTCCGCGGCCGTCCTGTCCGGGGCCCTCCAAGTATCAAAAAGAGACCTTCACTCCAGTGCGGGTAAAGGCAGGGAGTAGCTAGGACTCTCGGTGTGTATTTGATTCATGAACCCCTGGGTAGACCGGCGGTCCGCGCCCTGCCTTGGTTCCTGGGGAGACCGGCTGTCCACGGCCGGACTCCGTACCTGGCCGCTGACGGCTGGGGTAGACCAGGTGTCCGCGCTCGGACTTAGTTCCTGAGGACGGAACCTGCGGGTAGACCTGCTGTCCGCGGCCGGCCTGTCCGGGGCCCTCTAAGTATCAAAAAGAGACCTTCACTCCAGTGCGGGTAAAGGCAGGGAGTAGCTAGGACTCTCTTTAACTGGGGGCGTATGTAGCTGGCTGCTGAGCCCGTGGCTAGACCTGTTCCCCCGCAGCCGGCCTGTCCGGGGCCCTCCAAGTATCAAAAAGGAGACCTTCACTCCAGTGCGGGTAAAGGCAGGGAGTAGCTAGGACTCTCGGTGTGTATTTGATTCATGAACCCCTGGGTAGACCGGCTGTCCGCGCCCTGGCTTGTTTCTTGGGTAGACCGGCTGTCCACGGCCGGACTCCGTACATGGCCGCTGACGGCTGGGGTAGACCAGGTGTCCGCGCTCGGACTTAGTTCCTGACGGCGGAACCTGCGGGTAGACCTGCTGTCCGCGGCCGTCCTGTCCGGGGCCCTCCAAGTATCTAAAAGAGACCTTCACTCCAGTGCGGGTAAAGGCAGGGAGTAGCTAGGACTCTCGGTGTGTATTTGATTCATGAACCCCTGGGTAGACCGTCGGTCTGCGCCCTGCCTTACATCCCGGGTAGACCAGCTGTCAACGGCCGGACTCCGTACCTGGCCGCTGACGGCTGGGGTAGACCAGGTGTCCGCGCTCCGACTTAGTTCCTGACGACGGAACCTGCGGGTAGACCTGCTGTCCGCGGCCGTCCTGTCCGGGGCCCTCCAAGTATCAAAAAGAGACCTTCACTCCAGTGCGGGTAAAGGCAGGGAGTAGCTAGGACTCTCGGTGTGTATTTGATTCATGAACCCCTGGGTAGACCGGCGGTCCGCGCCCTGCCTTGGTTCCTGGGTAGACCGGCTGTCCACGGCCGGACTCCGTACATGGCCGCTGACGGCTGGGGTAGACCAGGTGTCCGCGCTCGGACTTAGTTCCTGAGGACGGAACCTGCGGGTAGACCTGCTGTCCGCGGCCGGCCTGTCCGGGGCCCTCCAAGTATCAAAAAGAGACCTTCACTCCAGTGCGGGTAAAGGCAGGGAGTAGCTAGGACTCTCGGTGTGTATTTGATTCATGAACCCCTGGGTAGACCGGCGGTCCGCGCCCTGGCTTGGTTCCCGGGTAGACCGGCTGTCCACGGCTGGACTTGGTACCTGGCCGCTGACGGCTGGGGTAGACCAGGTGTCCGCGCTCGGACTTAGTTCCTGACGACGGAACCTGCGGGTAGACCTGCTAACCGCGGCCGGCCTGTTTGGGGCCCTCCACGTATCAAAAAGAAGACCTTCACTCCAGTGCGGGTAAAGGCAGGGAGTAGCTAGGACTCTCTTTAACTGGGGGCGTATGTAGCTGGCTGCTGAGCCCGTGGCTAGACCTGTTCCCCCGCAGCCGGCCTGTCCGGGGCCCTCCAAGTATCAAAAAGGAGAGCTTCACTCCAGTGCGGGTAAAGGCAGGGAGTAGCTAGGACTCTCGGTGCGTATTTGATTCATGAACCCCTGGGTAGACCAGCTGTCCGCGCCCTGGCTTGGTTCCCGGGTAGACCGGCTGTCCACGGCTGGACTTGGTACCTGGCTTCTGACGGCTGGGGTAGACCAGGTGTCCGCGCTCGGACTTAGTTCCTGACGACGGAACCTGCGGGTAGACCTGCTGTCCGCGGCCGGCCTGTTTGGGGCCCTCCACGTAACAAAAAGAAGACCTTCACTCCAGTGCGGGTAAAGGCAGGGAGTAGCTTGGACTCTCGGTGTGTATTTGATTCATGAACCCCTGGGTAGACCGGCTGTCCTCGCCCTGGCTTGTTTCTTGGGTAGACCGGCTGTCCACGGCCGGACTCCGTACCTGGCCGCTGACGGCTGGGGTAGACCAGGTGTCCGCGCTCGGACTTAGTTCCTGACGACGGAACCTGCGGGTAGACCTGCTGTCCGCGGCCGTCCTCTCCGGGGCCCTCCAAGTATCTAAAAGAGACCTTCACTCCAGTGCGGGTAAAGGCAGGGAGTAGCTAGGACTCTCGGTGTGTATTTGATTCATGAACCCCTGGGTAGACCGGCGGTCCGCGCCCTGGCTTGGTTCCCGGGTAGACCGGCTGTCCACGGCTGGACTTGGTACCTGGCCGCTGACGGCTGGGGTAGACCAGGTGTCCGCGCTCGGACTTAGTTCCTGACGACGGAACCTGCGGGTAGACCTGCTGTCCGCGGCCGGCCTGTTTGGGGCCCTCCACGTATCAAAAAGAAGACCTTCACTCCAGTGCGGGTAAAGGCAGGGAGTAGCTAGGACTCTCGGTGTGTATTTGATTCATGAACCCCTGGGTAGACCGGCGGTCTGCGCCCTGCCTTGGTTCCCGGATAGACCAGCTGTCCACGGCCGGACTCCGTACCTGGCCGCTGACGGCTGGGGTAGACCAGGTGTCCGCGCTCCGACTTAGTTCCTGACGACGGAACCTGCGGGTAGACGTGCTGTCCGCGGCCGTCCTGTCCGGGGCCCTCCAAGTATCAAAAAGAGACCTTCACTCCAGTGCGGGTAAAGGCAGGGAGTAGCTAGGACTCTCGGTGTGTATTTGATTCATGAACCCCTGGGTAGACCGGCGGTCCGCGCCCTGCCTTGGTTCCTGGGGAGACCGGCTGTCCACGGCCGGACTCCGTACCTGGCCGCTGACGGCTGGGGTAGACCAGGTGTCCGCGCTCGGACTTAGTTCCTGAGGACGGAACCTGCGGGTAGACCTGCTGTCCGCGGCCGGCCTGTCCGGGGCCCTCTAAGTATCAAAAAGAGACCTTCACTCCAGTGCGGGTAAAGGCAGGGAGTAGCTAGGACTCTCTTTAACTGGGGGCGTATGTAGCTGGCTGCTGAGCCCGTGGCTAGACCTGTTCCCCCGCAGCCGGCCTGTCCGGGGCCCTCCAAGTATCAAAAAGGAGACCTTCACTCCAGTGCGGGTAAAGGCAGGGAGTAGCTAGGACTCTCGGTGTGTATTTGATTCATGAACCCCTGGGTAGACCGGCTGTCCGCGCCCTGGCTTGTTTCTTGGGTAGACCGGCTGTCCACGGCCGGACTCCGTACATGGCCGCTGACGGCTGGGGTAGACCAGGTGTCCGCGCTCGGACTTAGTTCCTGACGACGGAACCTGCGGGTAGACCTGCTGTCCGCGGCCGGCCTGTCCGGGGCCCTCCAAGTATCTAAAAGAGACCTTCACTCCAGTGCGGGTAAAGGCAGGGAGTAGCTAGGACTCTCGGTGTGTATTTGATTCATGAACCCCTGGGTAGACCGGCGGTCCGCGCCCTGCCTTGGTTCCCGGGTAGACCGGCTGTCCACGGCCGGACTCCGTACCTGGCCGCTGACGGCTGGGGTAGACCAGGTGTCCGCGCTCGGACTTAGTTCCTGACGACGGAACCTGCGGGTAGACCTGCTGTCCGCGGCCGGCCTGTTTGGGGCCCTCCACGTATCAAAAAGAAGACCTTCACTCCAGTGCGGGTAAAGGCAGGGAGTAGCTAGGACTCTCTTTAACTGGGGGCGTACGTTGCTGGCTGCCGAGCCCGTGGCTAGACCTGTTCCCTCGCGGCCGGCCTGTCCGGGGCCCTCCAAGTATCAAAAAGGAGACCTTCACTCCAGTGCGGGTAAAGGCAGGGAGTAGCTAGGACTCTCGGTGTGTATTTGATTCATGAACCCCTGGGTAGACCGGCTGTCCTCGCCCTGGCTTGGTTCCCGGGTAGACCGGCTGTCCACGGCTGGACTTGGTACCTGGCTTCTGACGGCTGGGGTAGACCAGGTGTCCGCGCTCGGACTTAGTTCCTGACGACGGAACCTGCGGGTAGACCTGCTGTCCGCGGCCGTCCTGTCCGGGGCCCTCCAAGTATCAAAAAGAGACCTTCACTCCAGTGCGGGTAAAGGCAGGGAGTAGCTAGGACTCTCGGTGTGTATTTGATTCATGAACCCCTGGGTAGACCGGCGGTCCGCGCCCTGCCTTGGTTCCTGGGTAGACCGGCTGTCCACGGCCGGACTCCGTACCTGGCCGCTGACGGCTGGGGTAGACCAGGTGTCCGCGCTCGGACTTAGTTCCTGAGGACGGAACCTGCGGGTAGACCTGCTGTCCGCGGCCGTCCTCTCCGGGGCCCTCCAAGTATCTAAAAGAGACCTTCACTCCACTGCGGGTAAAGGCAGGGAGTAGCTAGGACTCTCGGTGTGTATTTGATTCATGAACCCCTGGGTAGACCGGCGGTCCGCGCCCTGCCTTGTTTCCTGGGGAGACCGGCTGTCCACGGCTGGACTTGGTACCTGGCTTCTGACGGCTGGGGTAGACCAGGTGTCCGCGCTCGGACTTAGTTCCTGAGGACGGAACCTGCGGGTAGACCTGCTGTCCGCGGCCGGCCTGTTTGGGGCCCTCCACGTAACAAAAAGAAGACCTTCACTCCAGTGCGGGTAAAGGCAGGGAGTAGCTAGGACTCTCGGTGTGTATTTGATTCATGAACCCCTGGGTAGACCGGCTGTCCGCGCCCTGGCTTGTTTCTTGGGTAGACCGGCTGTCCACGGCCGGACTCCGTACATGGCCGCTGACGGCTGGGGTAGACCAGGTGTCCGCGCTCGGACTTAGTTCCTGAGGACGGAACCTGCGGGTAGACCTGCTGTCCGCGGCCGTCCTGTCCGGGGCCCTCCAAGTATCAAAAAGGAGACCTTCACTCCAGTGCGGGTAAAGGCAGGGAGTAGCTAGGACTCTCGGTGTGTATTTGATTCATGAACCCCTGGGTAGACCGGCTGTCCGCGCCCTGGCTTGTTTCTTGGGTAGACCGGCTGTCCACGGCCGGACTCCGTACATGGCCGCTGACGGCTGGGGTAGACCAGGTGTCCGCGCTCGGACTTAGTTCCTGACGACGGAACCTGCGGGTAGACCTGCTGTCCGCGGCCGGCCTGTTTGGGGCCCTCCACGTATCAAAAAGAAGACCTTCACTCCAGTGCGGGTAAAGGCAGGGAGTAGCTAGGACTCTCGGTGTGTATTTGATTCATGAACCCCTGGGTAGACCGGCGGTCTGCGCCCTGCCTTGGTTCCCGGATAGACCAGCTGTCCACGGCCGGACTCCGTACCTGGCCGCTGACGGCTGGGGTAGACCAGGTGTCCGCGCTCCGACTTAGTTCCTGACGACGGAACCTGCGGGTAGACGTGCTGTCCGCGGCCGTCCTGTCCGGGGCCCTCCAAGTATCAAAAAGAGACCTTCACTCCAGTGCGGGTAAAGGCAGGGAGTAGCTAGGACTCTCGGTGTGTATTTGATTCATGAACCCCTGGGTAGACCGGCGGTCCGCGCCCTGCCTTGGTTCCTGGGGAGACCGGCTGTCCACGGCCGGACTCCGTACCTGGCCGCTGACGGCTGGGGTAGACCAGGTGTCCGCGCTCCGACTTAGTTCCTGAGGACGGAACCTGCGGGTAGACCTGCTGTCCGCGGCCGTCCTCTCCGGGGCCCTCCAAGTATCAAAAAGAGACCTTCACTCCAGTGCGGGTAAAGGCAGGGAGTAGCTAGGACTCTCGGTGTGTATTTGATTCATGAACCCCTGGGTAGACCGGCGGTCCGCGCCCTGCCTTGGTTCCTGGGGAGACCGGCTGTCCACGGCCGGACTCCGTACCTGGCCGCTGACGGCTGGGGTAGACCAGGTGTCCGCGCTCGGACTTAGTTCCTGAGGACGGAACCTGCGGGTAGACCTGCTGTCCGCGGCCGGCCTGTCCGGGGCCCTCTAAGTATCAAAAAGAGACCTTCACTCCAGTGCGGGTAAAGGCAGGGAGTAGCTAGGACTCTCTTTAACTGGGGGCGTATGTAGCTGGCTGCTGAGCCCGTGGCTAGACCTGTTCCCCCGCAGCCGGCCTGTCCGGGGCCCTCCAAGTATCAAAAAGGAGACCTTCACTCCAGTGCGGGTAAAGGCAGGGAGTAGCTAGGACTCTCGGTGTGTATTTGATTCATGAACCCCTGGGTAGACCGGCTGTCCGCGCCCTGGCTTGTTTCTTGGGTAGACCGGCTGTCCACGGCCGGACTCCGTACATGGCCGCTGACGGCTGGGGTAGACCAGGTGTCCGCGCTCGGACTTAGTTCCTGACGACGGAACCTGCGGGTAGACCTGCTGTCCGCGGCCGGCCTGTCCGGGGCCCTCCAAGTATCTAAAAGAGACCTTCACTCCAGTGCGGGTAAAGGCAGGGAGTAGCTAGGACTCTCGGTGTGTATTTGATTCATGAACCCCTGGGTAGACCGGCGGTCCGCGCCCTGCCTTGGTTCCCGGGTAGACCGGCTGTCCACGGCCGGACTCCGTACCTGGCCGCTGACGGCTGGGGTAGACCAGGTGTCCGCGCTCGGACTTAGTTCCTGACGACGGAACCTGCGGGTAGACCTGCTGTCCGCGGCCGGCCTGTTTGGGGCCCTCCACGTATCAAAAAGAAGACCTTCACTCCAGTGCGGGTAAAGGCAGGGAGTAGCTAGGACTCTCTTTAACTGGGGGCGTACGTTGCTGGCTGCCGAGCCCGTGGCTAGACCTGTTCCCTCGCGGCCGGCCTGTCCGGGGCCCTCCAAGTATCAAAAAGGAGACCTTCACTCCAGTGCGGGTAAAGGCAGGGAGTAGCTAGGACTCTCGGTGTGTATTTGATTCATGAACCCCTGGGTAGACCGGCTGTCCTCGCCCTGGCTTGGTTCCCGGGTAGACCGGCTGTCCACGGCTGGACTTGGTACCTGGCTTCTGACGGCTGGGGTAGACCAGGTGTCCGCGCTCGGACTTAGTTCCTGACGACGGAACCTGCGGGTAGACCTGCTGTCCGCGGCCGTCCTGTCCGGGGCCCTCCAAGTATCAAAAAGAGACCTTCACTCCAGTGCGGGTAAAGGCAGGGAGTAGCTAGGACTCTCGGTGTGTATTTGATTCATGAACCCCTGGGTAGACCGGCGGTCCGCGCCCTGCCTTGGTTCCTGGGTAGACCGGCTGTCCACGGCCGGACTCCGTACCTGGCCGCTGACGGCTGGGGTAGACCAGGTGTCCGCGCTCGGACTTAGTTCCTGAGGACGGAACCTGCGGGTAGACCTGCTGTCCGCGGCCGTCCTCTCCGGGGCCCTCCAAGTATCTAAAAGAGACCTTCACTCCACTGCGGGTAAAGGCAGGGAGTAGCTAGGACTCTCGGTGTGTATTTGATTCATGAACCCCTGGGTAGACCGGCGGTCCGCGCCCTGCCTTGTTTCCTGGGGAGACCGGCTGTCCACGGCTGGACTTGGTACCTGGCTTCTGACGGCTGGGGTAGACCAGGTGTCCGCGCTCGGACTTAGTTCCTGAGGACGGAACCTGCGGGTAGACCTGCTGTCCGCGGCCGGCCTGTTTGGGGCCCTCCACGTAACAAAAAGAAGACCTTCACTCCAGTGCGGGTAAAGGCAGGGAGTAGCTAGGACTCTCGGTGTGTATTTGATTCATGAACCCCTGGGTAGACCGGCTGTCCGCGCCCTGGCTTGTTTCTTGGGTAGACCGGCTGTCCACGGCCGGACTCCGTACATGGCCGCTGACGGCTGGGGTAGACCAGGTGTCCGCGCTCGGACTTAGTTCCTGAGGACGGAACCTGCGGGTAGACCTGCTGTCCGCGGCCGTCCTGTCCGGGGCCCTCCAAGTATCAAAAAGGAGACCTTCACTCCAGTGCGGGTAAAGGCAGGGAGTAGCTAGGACTCTCGGTGTGTATTTGATTCATGAACCCCTGGGTAGACCGGCTGTCCGCGCCCTGGCTTGTTTCTTGGGTAGACCGGCTGTCCACGGCCGGACTCCGTACATGGCCGCTGACGGCTGGGGTAGACCAGGTGTCCGCGCTCGGACTTAGTTCCTGACGACGGAACCTGCGGGTAGACCTGCTAACCACGGCCGTCCTGTCCGGGGCCCTCCAAGTATCTAAAAGAGACCTTCACTCCAGTGCGGGTAAAGGCAGGGAGTAGCTAGGACTCTCTTTAACTGGGGGCGTACGTTGCTGGCTGCCGAGCCCGTGGCTAGACCTGTTCCCTCGCGGCCGGCCTGTCCGGGGCCCTCCAAGTATCTAAAAGGAGACCTTCACTCCAGTGCGGGTAAAGGCAGGGAGTAGCTAGGACTCTCGGTGTGTATTTGATTCATGAACCCCTGGGTAGACCGGCTGTCCTCGCCCTGGCTTGGTTCCCGGGTAGACTGGCTGTCCACGGCTGGACTTGGTACCTGGCTTCTGACGGCTGGGGTAGACCAGGTGTCCGCGCTCGGACTTAGCTCCTGAGGACGGAACCTGCGGGTAGACCTGCTGTCCGCGGCCGGCCTGTCCGGGGCCCTCCAAGTATCTAAAAGGAGACCTTCACTCCAGTGCGGGTAAAGGCAGGGAGTAGCTCGGACTCTCGGTGTGTATTTGATTCATGAACCCCTGGGTAGACCGGCGGTCCGCGCCCTGCCTTGGTTCCTGGGGAGACCGGCTGTCCACGGCCGGACTCCGTACCTGGCCGCTGACGGCTGGGGTAGACCAGGTGTCCGCGCTCGGACTTAGTTCCTGAGGACGGAACCTGCAGGTAGACCTGCTGTCCGCGGCCGGCCTGTCCGGGGCCCTCCAAGTATCAAAAAGAGACCTTCACTCCAGTGCGGGTAAAGGCAGGGAGTAGCTAGGACTCTCTTTAACTGGGGGCGTATGTAGCTGGCTGCTGAGCCCGTGGCTAGACCTGTTCCCCCGCAGCCGGCCTGTCCGGGGCCCTCCAAGTATCAAAAAGGAGAGCTTCACTGCAGTGCGGGTAAAGGCAGGGAGTAGCTAGGACTCTCGGTGTGTATTTGATTCATGAACCCCTGGGTAGACCGGCTGTCCGCGCCCTGGCTTGTTTCTTGGGTAGACCGGCTGTCCACGGCCGGACTCCGTACCTGGCCGCTGACGGCTGGGGTAGACCAGGTGTCCGCGCTCGGACTTAGTTCCTGAGGACGGAACCTGCGGGTAGACCTGCTGTCCGCGGCCGGCCTGTCCGGGGCCCTCCAAGTATCTAAAAGAGACCTTCACTCCAGTGCGGGTAAAGGCAGGGAGTAGCTAGGACTCTCGGTGTGTATTTGATTCATGAACCCCTGGGTAGACCGGCGGTCCGCGCCCTGCCTTGGTTCCTGGGGAGACCGGCTGTCCACGGCCGGACTCCGTACCTGGCCGCTGACGGCTGGGGTAGACCAGGTGTCCGCGCTCGGACTTAGTTCCTGAGGGCGGAACCTGCAGGTAGACCTGCTGTCCGCGGCCGGCCTGTCCGGGGCCCTCCAAGTATCAAAAAGAGACCTTCACTCCAGTGCGGGTAAAGGCAGGGAGTAGCTAGGACTCTCGGTGTGTATTTGATTCATGAACCCCTGGGTAGACCGGCGGTCCGCGCCCTGCCTTGGTTCCTGGGTAGACCGGCTGTCCACGGCCGGACTCCGTACCTGGCCGCTGACGGCTGGGGTAGACCAGGTGTCCGCGCTCGGACTTAGTTCCTGAGGACGGAACCTGCAGGTAGACCTGCTGTCCGCGGCCGGCTTGTCCGGGGCCCTCCAAGTATCAAAAAGAGACCTTCACTCCAGTGCGGGTAAAGGCAGGGAGTAGCTAGGACTCTCGGTGTGTATTTGATTCATGAACCCCTGGGTAGACCGGCTGTCCGCGCCCTGGCTTGTTTCTTGGGTAGACCGGCTGTCCACGGCCGGACTCCGTACATGGCCGCTGACGGCTGGGGTAGACCAGGTGTCCGCGCTCGGACTTAGTTCCTGACGGCGGAACGTGCGGGTAGACCTGCTGTCCGCGGCCGTCCTGTCCGGGGCCCTCCAAGTATCTAAAAGAGACCTTCACTCCAGTGCGGGTAAAGGCAGGGAGTAGCTAGGACTCTCGGTGTGTATTTGATTCATGAACCCCTGGGTAGACCGTCGGTCTGCGCCCTGCCTTGGTTCCCGGGTAGACCAGCTGTCAACGGCCGGACTCCGTACCTGGCCGCTGACGGCTGGGGTAGACCAGGTGTCCGCGCTCCGACTTAGTTCCTGACGACGGAACCTGCGGGTAGACCTGCTGTCCGCGGCCGTCCTGTCCGGGGCCCTCCAAGTATCAAAAAGAGACCTTCACTCCAGTGCGGGTAAAGGCAGGGAGTAGCTAGGACTCTCGGTGTGTATTTGATTCATGAACCCCTGGGTAGACCAGCTGTCCGCGCCCTGGCTTGGTTCCCGGGTAGACCGGCTGTCCACGGCTGGACTTGGTACCTGGCTTCTGACGGCTGGGGTAGACCAGGTGTCCGCGCTCGGACTTAGTTCCTGACGACGGAACCTGCGGCTAGACCTGCTGTCCGCGGCCGGCCTGTTTGGGGCCCTCCACGTAACAAAAAGAAGACCTTCACTCCAGTGTGGGTAAAGGCAGGGAGTAGCTAGGACTCTCGGTGTGTATTTGATTCATGAACCCCTGGGTAGACCGGCGGTCCGCGCCCTGCCTTGGTTCCTGGGGAGACCGGCTGTCCACGGCCGGACTCCGTACCTGGCCGCTGACGGCTGGGGTAGACCAGGTGTCCGCGCTCGGACTTAGTTCCTGAGGACGGAACCTGCGGGTAGACCTGCTAACCGCGGCCGGCCTGTCCGGGGCCCTCCAAGTATCTAAAAGAGACCTTCACTCCAGTGCGGGTAAAGGCAGGGAGTAGCTAGGACTCTCGGTGTGTATTTGATTCATGAACCCCTGGGTAGACCGGCGGTCCGCGCCCTGGCTTGGTTCCCGGGTAGACCGGCTGTCCACGGCTGGACTTGGTACCTGGCCGCTGACGGCTGGGGTAGACCAGGTGTCCGCGCTCGGACTTAGTTCCTGAGGACGGAACCTGCGGGTAGACCTGCTGTCCGCGGCCGGCCTGTTTGGGGCCCTCCACGTATCAAAAAGAAGACCTTCACTCCAGTGCGGGTAAAGGCAGGGAGTAGCTAGGACTCTCTTTAACTGGGGGCGTACGTTGCTGGCTGCCGAGCCCGTGGCTAGACCTGTTCCCTCGCGGCCGGCCTGTCCGGGGCCCTCCAAGTATCTAAAAGGAGACCTTCACTCCAGTGCGGGTAAAGGCAGGGAGTAGCTAGGACTCTCGGTGTGTATTTGATTCATGAACCCCTGGGTAGACCGGCTGTCCGCGCCCTGGCTTGTTTCTTGGGTAGACCGGCTGTCCACGGCCGGACTCCGTACCTGGCCGCTGACGGCTGGGGTAGACCAGGTGTCCGCGCTCGGACTTAGTTCCTGAGGACGGAACCTGCGGGTAGACCTGCTGTCCGCGGCCGGCCTGTCCGGGGCCCTCCAAGTATCAAAAAGAGACCTTCACTCCAGTGCGGGTAAAGGCAGGGAGTAGCTAGGACTCTCGGTGTGTATTTGATTCATGAACCCCTGGGTAGACCGGCGGTCCGCGCCCTGGCTTGGTTCCCGGGTAGACCGGCTGTCCACGGCTGGACTTGGTACCTGGCCGCTGACGGCTGGGGTAGACCAGGTGTCCGCGCTCGGACTTAGTTCCTGAGGACGGAACCTGCGGGTAGACCTGCTGTCCGCGGCCGGCCTGTTTGGGGCCCTCCACGTATCAAAAAGAAGACCTTCACTCCAGTGCGGGTAAAGGCAGGGAGTAGCTAGGACTCTCTTTAACTGGGGGCGTACGTTGCTGGCTGCCGAGCCCGTGGCTAGACCTGTTCCCTCGCGGCCGGCCTGTCCGGGGCCCTCCAAGTATCTAAAAGGAGACCTTCACTCCAGTGCGGGTAAAGGCAGGGAGTAGCTAGGACTCTCGGTGTGTATTTGATTCATGAACCCCTGGGTAGACCGGCTGTCCTCGCCCTGGCTTGGTTCCCGGGTAGACTGGCTGTCCACGGCTGGACTTGGTACCTGGCTTCTGACGGCTGGGGTAGACCAGGTGTCCGCGCTCGGACTTAGCTCCTGAGGACGGAACCTGCGGGTAGACCTGCTGTCCGCGGCCGGCCTGTTTGGGGCCCTCCAAGTATCTAAAAGGAGACCTTCACTCCAGTGCGGGTAAAGGCAGGGAGTAGCTAGGACTCTCGGTGTGTATTTGATTCATGAACCCCTGTGTAGACCGGCGGTCCGCGCCCTGCCTTGGTTCCTGGGGAGACCGGCTGTCCACGGCCGGACTCCGTACCTGGCCGCTGACGGCTGGGGTAGACCAGGTGTCCGCGCTCGGACTTAGTTCCTGAGGACGGAACCTGCAGGTAGACCTGCTGTCCGCGGCCGGCCTCTCCGGGGCCCTCCAAGTATCAAAAAGAGACCTTCACTCCAGTGCGGGTAAAGGCAGGGAGTAGCTAGGACTCTCTTTAACTGGGGGCGTATGTAGCTGGCTGCTGAGCCCGTGGCTAGACCTGTTCCCCCGCAGCCGGCCTGTCCGGGGCCCTCCAAGTATCAAAAAGGAGACCTTCACTCCAGTGCGGGTAAAGGCAGGGAGTAGCTAGGACTCTCGGTGTGTATTTGATTCATGAACCCCTGGGTAGACCGGCGGTCCGCGCCCTGCCTTGGTTCCTGGGGAGACCGGCTGTCCACGGCCGGACTCCGTACCTGGCCGCTGACGGCTGGGGTAGACCAGGTGTCCGCGCTCGGACTTAGTTCCTGAGGACGGAACCTGCAGGTAGACCTGCTGTCCGCGGCCGGCTTGTCCGGGGCCCTCCAAGTATCAAAAAGAGACCTTCACTCCAGTGCGGGTAAAGGCAGGGAGTAGCTAGGACTCTCGGTGTGTATTTGATTCATGAACCCCTGGGTAGACCGGCTGTCCGCGCCCTGGCTTGTTTCTTGGGTAGACCGGCTGTCCACGGCCGGACTCCGTACATGGCCGCTGACGGCTGGGGTAGACCAGGTGTCCGCGCTCGGACTTAGTTCCTGACGGCGGAACCTGCGGGTAGACCTGCTGTCCGCGGCCGTCCTGTCCGGGGCCCTCCAAGTATCTAAAAGAGACCTTCACTCCAGTGCGGGTAAAGGCAGGGAGTAGCTAGGACTCTCGGTGTGTATTTGATTCATGAACCCCTGGGTAGACCGTCGGTCTGCGCCCTGCCTTACATCCCGGGTAGACCAGCTGTCAACGGCCGGACTCCGTACCTGGCCGCTGACGGCTGGGGTAGACCAGGTGTCCGCGCTCCGACTTAGTTCCTGACGACGGAACCTGCGGGTAGACCTGCTGTCCGCGGCCGTCCTGTCCGGGGCCCTCCAAGTATCAAAAAGAGACCTTCACTCCAGTGCGGGTAAAGGCAGGGAGTAGCTAGGACTCTCGGTGTGTATTTGATTCATGAACCCCTGGGTAGACCGTCGGTCTGCGCCCTGCCTTGGTTCCCGGGTAGACCAGCTGTCAACGGCCGGACTCCGTACCTGGCCGCTGACGGCTGGGGTAGACCAGGTGTCCGCGCTCGGACTTAGTTCCTGACGACGGAACCTGCGGGTAGACCTGCTGTCCGCGGCCGTCCTGTCCGGGGCCCTCCAAGTATCAAAAAGAGACCTTCACTCCAGTGCGGGTAAAGGCAGGGAGTAGCTAGGACTCTCGGTGTGTATTTGATTCATGAACCCCTGGGTAGACCGGCGGTCCGCGCCCTGCCTTGGTTCCTGGGTAGACCGGCTGTCCACGGCCGGACTCCGTACCTGGCCGCTGACGGCTGGGGTAGACCAGGTGTCCGCGCTCGGACTTAGTTCCTGACGACGGAACCTGCGGGTAGACCTGCTGTCCGCGGCCGGCCTGTCCGGGGCCCTCCAAGTATCAAAAAGAGACCTTCACTCCAGTGCGGGTAAAGGCAGGGAGTAGCTAGGACTCTCGGTGTGTATTTGATTCATGAACCCCTGGGTAGACCGGCGGTCCGCGCCCTGGCTTGGTTCCCGGGTAGACCGGCTGTCCACGGCTGGACTTGGTACCTGGCCGCTGACGGCTGGGGTAGACCAGGTGTCCGCGCTCGGACTTAGTTCCTGACGACGGAACCTGCGGGTAGACCTGCTGTCCGCGGCCGGCCTGTTTGGGGCCCTCCACGTATCAAAAAGAAGACCTTCACTCCAGTGCGGGTAAAGGCAGGGAGTAGCTAGGACTCTCTTTAACTGGGGGCGTATGTAGCTGGCTGCTGAGCCCGTGGCTAGACCTGTTCCCCCGCAGCCGGCCTGTCCGGGGCCCTCCAAGTATCAAAAAGGAGAGCTTCACTCCAGTGCGGGTAAAGGTAGGGAGTAGCTAGGACTCTCGGTGCGTATTTGATTCATGAACCCCTGGGTAGACCAGCTGTCCGCGCCCTGGCTTGGTTCCCGGGTAGACCGGCTGTCCACGGCTGGACTTGGTACCTGGCTTCTGACGGCTGGGGTAGACCAGGTGTCCGCGCTCGGACTTAGTTCCTGAGGACGGAACCTGCGGGTAGACCTGCTGTCCGCGGCCGGCCTGTTTGGGGCCCTCCACGTAACAAAAAGAAGACCTTCACTCCAGTGTGGGTAAAGGCAGGGAGTAGCTAGGACTCTCGGTGTGTATTTGATTCATGAACCCCTGGGTAGACCGGCGGTCCGCGCCCTGCCTTGGTTCCTGGGGAGACCGGCTGTCCACGGCCGGACTCCGTACCTGGCCGCTGACGGCTGGGGTAGACCAGGTGTCCGCGCTCGGACTTAGTTCCTGAGGACGGAACCTGCAGGTAGACCTGCTGTCCGCGGCCGGCCTCTCCGGGGCCCTCCAAGTATCAAAAAGAGACCTTCACTCCAGTGCGGGTAAAGGCAGGGAGTAGCTAGGACTCTCTTTAACTGGGGGCGTATGTAGCTGGCTGCTGAGCCCGTGGCTAGACCTGTTCCCCCGCAGCCGGCCTGTCCGGGGCCCTCCAAGTATCAAAAAGGAGAGCTTCACTCCAGTGCGGGTAAAGGCAGGGAGTAGCTAGGACTCTCGGTGTGTATTTGATTCATGAACCCCTGGGTAGACCGGCGGTCCGCGCCCTGCCTTGGTTCCTGGGGAGACCGGCTGTCCACGGCCGGACTCCGTACCTGGCCGCTGACGGCTGGGGTAGACCAGGTGTCCGCGCTCGGACTTAGTTCCTGAGGACGGAACCTGCAGGTAGACCTGCTGTCCGCGGCCGGCTTGTCCGGGGCCCTCCAAGTATCAAAAAGAGACCTTCACTCCAGTGCGGGTAAAGGCAGGGAGTAGCTAGGACTCTCGGTGTGTATTTGATTCATGAACCCCTGGGTAGACCGGCTGTCCGCGCCCTGGCTTGTTTCTTGGGTAGACCGGCTGTCCACGGCCGGACTCCGTACATGGCCGCTGACGGCTGGGGTAGACCAGGTGTCCGCGCTCGGACTTAGTTCCTGACGGCGGAACCTGCGGGTAGACCTGCTGTCCGCGGCCGTCCTGTCCGGGGCCCTCCAAGTATCTAAAAGAGACCTTCACTCCAGTGCGGGTAAAGGCAGGGAGTAGCTAGGACTCTCGGTGTGTATTTGATTCATGAACCCCTGGGTAGACCGTCGGTCTGCGCCCTGCCTTACATCCCGGGTAGACCAGCTGTCAACGGCCGGACTCCGTACCTGGCCGCTGACGGCTGGGGTAGACCAGGTGTCCGCGCTCCGACTTAGTTCCTGACGACGGAACCTGCGGGTAGACCTGCTGTCCGCGGCCGTCCTGTCCGGGGCCCTCCAAGTATCAAAAAGAGACCTTCACTCCAGTGCGGGTAAAGGCAGGGAGTAGCTAGGACTCTCGGTGTGTATTTGATTCATGAACCCCTGGGTAGACCGGCGGTCCGCGCCCTGCCTTGGTTCCTGGGTAGACCGGCTGTCCACGGCCGGACTCCGTACATGGCCGCTGACGGCTGGGGTAGACCAGGTGTCCGCGCTCGGACTTAGTTCCTGAGGACGGAACCTGCGGGTAGACCTGCTGTCCGCGGCCTGCCTGTCCGGGGCCCTCCAAGTATCAAAAAGAGACCTTCACTCCAGTGCGGGTAAAGGCAGGGAGTAGCTAGGACTCTCGGTGTGTATTTGATTCATGAACCCCTGGGTAGACCGGCGGTCCGCGCCCTGGCTTGGTTCCCGGGTAGACCGGCTGTCCACGGCTGGACTTGGTACCTGGCCGCTGACGGCTGGGGTAGACCAGGTGTCCGCGCTCGGACTTAGTTCCTGACGACGGAACCTGCGGGTAGACCTGCTAACCGCGGCCGGCCTGTTTGGGGCCCTCCACGTATCAAAAAGAAGACCTTCACTCCAGTGCGGGTAAAGGCAGGGAGTAGCTAGGACTCTCTTTAACTGGGGGCGTATGTAGCTGGCTGCTGAGCCCGTGGCTAGACCTGTTCCCCCGCAGCCGGCCTGTCCGGGGCCCTCCAAGTATCAAAAAGGAGAGCTTCACTCCAGTGCGGGTAAAGGCAGGGAGTAGCTAGGACTCTCGGTGCGTATTTGATTCATGAACCCCTGGGTAGACCAGCTGTCCGCGCCCTGGCTTGGTTCCCGGGTAGACCGGCTGTCCACGGCTGGACTTGGTACCTGGCTTCTGACGGCTGGGGTAGACCAGGTGTCCGCGCTCGGACTTAGTTCCTGAGGACGGAACCTGCGGGTAGACCTGCTGTCCGCGGCCGGCCTGTTTGGGGCCCTCCACGTAACAAAAAGAAGACCTTCACTCCAGTGCGGGTAAAGGCAGGGAGTAGCTAGGACTCTCGGTGTGTATTTGATTCATGAACCCCTGGGTAGACCGGCTGTCCTCGCCCTGGCTTGTTTCTTGGGTAGACCGGCTGTCCACGGCCGGACTCCGTACCTGGCCGCTGACGGCTGGGGTAGACCAGGTGTCCGCGCTCGGACTTAGTTCCTGAGGACGGAACCTGCGGGTAGACCTGCTGTCCGCGGCCGTCCTCTCCGGGGCCCTCCAAGTATCTAAAAGAGACCTTCACTCCAGTGCGGGTAAAGGCAGGGAGTAGCTAGGACTCTCGGTGTGTATTTGATTCATGAACCCCTGGGTAGACCGGCGGTCCGCGCCCTGGCTTGGTTCCCGGGTAGACCGGCTGTCCACGGCTGGACTTGGTACCTGGCCGCTGACGGCTGGGGTAGACCAGGTGTCCGCGCTCGGACTTAGTTCCTGACGACGGAACCTGCGGGTAGACCTGCTGTCCGCGGCCGGCCTGTTTGGGGCCCTCCACGTATCAAAAAGAAGACCTTCACTCCAGTGCGGGTAAAGGCAGGGAGTAGCTAGGACTCTCGGTGTGTATTTGATTCATGAACCCCTGGGTAGACCGGCGGTCTGCGCCCTGCCTTGGTTCCCGGATAGACCAGCTGTCCACGGCCGGACTCCGTACCTGGCCGCTGACGGCTGGGGTAGACCAGGTGTCCGCGCTCCGACTTAGTTCCTGACGACGGAACCTGCGGGTAGACGTGCTGTCCGCGGCCGTCCTGTCCGGGGCCCTCCAAGTATCAAAAAGAGACCTTCACTCCAGTGCGGGTAAAGGCAGGGAGTAGCTAGGACTCTCGGTGTGTATTTGATTCATGAACCCCTGGGTAGACCGGCGGTCCGCGCCCTGCCTTGGTTCCTGGGTAGACCGGCTGTCCACGGCCGGACTCCGTACCTGGCCGCTGACGGCTGGGGTAGACCAGGTGTCCGCGCTCGGACTTAGTTCCTGAGGACGGAACCTGCGGGTAGACCTGCTGTCCGCGGCCGGCCTGTCCGGGGCCCTCTAAGTATCAAAAAGAGACCTTCACTCCAGTGCGGGTAAAGGCAGGGAGTAGCTAGGACTCTCTTTAACTGGGGGCGTATGTAGCTGGCTGCTGAGCCCGTGGCTAGACCTGTTCCCCCGCAGCCGGCCTGTCCGGGGCCCTCCAAGTATCAAAAAGGAGACCTTCACTCCAGTGCGGGTAAAGGCAGGGAGTAGCTAGGACTCTCGGTGTGTATTTGATTCATGAACCCCTGGGTAGACCGGCTGTCCGCGCCCTGGCTTGTTTCTTGGGTAGACCGGCTGTCCACGGCCGGACTCCGTACATGGCCGCTGACGGCTGGGGTAGACCAGGTGTCCGCGCTCGGACTTAGTTCCTGACGACGGAACCTGCGGGTAGACCTGCTGTCCGCGGCCGGCCTGTCCGGGGCCCTCCAAGTATCTAAAAGAGACCTTCACTCCAGTGCGGGTAAAGGCAGGGAGTAGCTAGGACTCTCGGTGTGTATTTGATTCATGAACCCCTGGGTAGACCGGCGGTCCGCGCCCTGCCTTGGTTCCCGGGTAGACCGGCTGTCCACGGCCGGACTCCGTACCTGGCCGCTGACGGCTGGGGTAGACCAGGTGTCCGCGCTCGGACTTAGTTCCTGAGGACGGAACCTGCGGGTAGACCTGCTGTCCGCGGCCGTCCTGTCCGGGGCCCTCCAAGTATCAAAAAGAGACCTTCACTCCAGTGCGGGTAAAGGCAGGGAGTAGCTAGGACTCTCGGTGTGTATTTGATTCATGAACCCCTGGGTAGACCGGCGGTCCGCGCCCTGCCTTGGTTCCTGGGTAGACCGGCTGTCCACGGCCGGACTCCGTACCTGGCCGCTGACGGCTGGGGTAGACCAGGTGTCCGCGCTCGGACTTAGTTCCTGAGGACGGAACCTGCGGGTAGACCTGCTGTCCGCGGCCGTCCTCTCCGGGGCCCTCCAAGTATCTAAAAGAGACCTTCACTCCACTGCGGGTAAAGGCAGGGAGTAGCTAGGACTCTCGGTGTGTATTTGATTCATGAACCCCTGGGTAGACCGGCGGTCCGCGCCCTGCCTTGTTTCCTGGGGAGACCGGCTGTCCACGGCTGGACTTGGTACCTGGCTTCTGACGGCTGGGGTAGACCAGGTGTCCGCGCTCGGACTTAGTTCCTGAGGACGGAACCTGCGGGTAGACCTGCTGTCCGCGGCCGGCCTGTTTGGGGCCCTCCACGTATCAAAAAGAAGACCTTCACTCCAGTGCGGGTAAAGGCAGGGAGTAGCTAGGACTCTCGGTGTGTATTTGATTCATGAACCCCTGGGTAGACCGGCTGTCCGCGCCCTGGCTTGTTTCTTGGGTAGACCGGCTGTCCACGGCCGGACTCCGTACATGGCCGCTGACGGCTGGGGTAGACCAGGTGTCCGCGCTCGGACTTAGTTCCTGAGGACGGAACCTGCGGGTAGACCTGCTGTCCGCGGCCGTCCTGTCCGGGGCCCTCCAAGTATCAAAAAGGAGACCTTCACTCCAGTGCGGGTAAAGGCAGGGAGTAGCTAGGACTCTCGGTGTGTATTTGATTCATGAACCCCTGGGTAGACCGGCTGTCCGCGCCCTGGCTTGTTTCTTGGGTAGACCGGCTGTCCACGGCCGGACTCCGTACATGGCCGCTGACGGCTGGGGTAGACCAGGTGTCCGCGCTCGGACTTAGTTCCTGACGACGGAACCTGCGGGTAGACCTGCTAACCGCGGCCGTCCTGTCCGGGGCCCTCCAAGTATCTAAAAGAGACCTTCACTCCAGTGCGGGTAAAGGCAGGGAGTAGCTAGGACTCTCTTTAACTGGGGGCGTACGTTGCTGGCTGCCGAGCCCGTGGCTAGACCTGTTCCCTCGCGGCCGGCCTGTCCGGGGCCCTCCAAGTATCTAAAAGGAGACCTTCACTCCAGTGCGGGTAAAGGCAGGGAGTAGCTAGGACTCTCGGTGTGTATTTGATTCATGAACCCCTGGGTAGACCGGCGGTCCGCGCCCTGCCTTGGTTCCTGGGTAGACCGGCTGTCCACGGCCGGACTCCGTACATGGCCGCTGACGGCTGGGGTAGACCAGGTGTCCGCGCTCGGACTTAGTTCCTGAGGACGGAACCTGCGGGTAGACCTGCTGTCCGCGGCCGGCCTGTTTGGGGCCCTCCACGTATCAAAAAGAAGACCTTCACTCCAGTGCGGGTAAAGGCAGGGAGTAGCTAGGACTCTCGGTGTGTATTTGATTCATGAACCCCTGGGTAGACCGGCGGTCCGCGCCCTGGCTTGGTTCCCGGGTAGACCGGCTGTCCACGGCTGGACTTGGTACCTGGCCGCTGACGGCTGGGGTAGACCAGGTGTCCGCGCTCGGACTTAGTTCCTGAGGACGGAACCTGCGGGTAGACCTGCTGTCCGCGGCCGGCCTGTTTGGGGCCCTCCACGTATCAAAAAGAAGACCTTCACTCCAGTGCGGGTAAAGGCAGGGAGTAGCTAGGACTCTCTTTAACTGGGGGCGTACGTTGCTGGCTGCCGAGCCCGTGGCTAGACCTGTTCCCTCGCGGCCGGCCTGTCCGGGGCCCTCCAAGTATCTAAAAGGAGACCTTCACTCCAGTGCGGGTAAAGGCAGGGAGTAGCTAGGACTCTCGGTGTGTATTTGATTCATGAACCCCTGGGTAGACCGGCTGTCCTCGCCCTGGCTTGGTTCCCGGGTAGACCGGCTGTCCACGGCTGGACTTGGTACCTGGCTTCTGACGGCTGGGGTAGACCAGGTGTCCGCGCTCGGACTTAGCTCCTGAGGACGGAACCTGCGGGTAGACCTGCTGTCCGCGGCCGGCCTGTTTGGGGCCCTCCAAGTATCTAAAAGGAGACCTTCACTCCAGTGCGGGTAAAGGCAGGGAGTAGCTAGGACTCTCGGTGTGTATTTGATTCATGAACCCCTGTGTAGACCGGCGGTCCGCGCCCTGCCTTGGTTCCTGGGGAGACCGGCTGTCCACGGCCGGACTCCGTACCTGGCCGCTGACGGCTGGGGTAGACCAGGTGTCCGCGCTCGGACTTAGTTCCTGAGGACGGAACCTGCAGGTAGACCTGCTGTCCGCGGCCGGCCTCTCCGGGGCCCTCCAAGTATCAAAAAGAGACCTTCACTCCAGTGCGGGTAAAGGCAGGGAGTAGCTAGGACTCTCTTTAACTGGGGGCGTATGTAGCTGGCTGCTGAGCCCGTGGCTAGACCTGTTCCCCCGCAGCCGGCCTGTCCGGGGCCCTCCAAGTATCAAAAAGGAGAGCTTCACTCCAGTGCGGGTAAAGGCAGGGAGTAGCTAGGACTCTCGGTGTGTATTTGATTCATGAACCCCTGGGTAGACCGGCGGTCCGCGCCCTGCCTTGGTTCCTGGGGAGACCGGCTGTCCACGGCCGGACTCCGTACCTGGCCGCTGACGGCTGGGGTAGACCAGGTGTCCGCGCTCGGACTTAGTTCCTGAGGACGGAACCTGCAGGTAGACCTGCTGTCCGCGGCCGGCTTGTCCGGGGCCCTCCAAGTATCAAAAAGAGACCTTCACTCCAGTGCGGGTAAAGGCAGGGAGTAGCTAGGACTCTCGGTGTGTATTTGATTCATGAACCCCTGGGTAGACCGGCTGTCCGCGCCCTGGCTTGTTTCTTGGGTAGACCGGCTGTCCACGGCCGGACTCCGTACATGGCCGCTGACGGCTGGGGTAGACCAGGTGTCCGCGCTCGGACTTAGTTCCTGACGGCGGAACCTGCGGGTAGACCTGCTGTCCGCGGCCGTCCTGTCCGGGGCCCTCCAAGTATCTAAAAGAGACCTTCACTCCAGTGCGGGTAAAGGCAGGGAGTAGCTAGGACTCTCGGTGTGTATTTGATTCATGAACCCCTGGGTAGACCGTCGGTCTGCGCCCTGCCTTACATCCCGGGTAGACCAGCTGTCAACGGCCGGACTCCGTACCTGGCCGCTGACGGCTGGGGTAGACCAGGTGTCCGCGCTCCGACTTAGTTCCTGACGACGGAACCTGCGGGTAGACCTGCTGTCCGCGGCCGTCCTGTCCGGGGCCCTCCAAGTATCAAAAAGAGACCTTCACTCCAGTGCGGGTAAAGGCAGGGAGTAGCTAGGACTCTCGGTGTGTATTTGATTCATGAACCCCTGGGTAGACCGGCGGTCCGCGCCCTGCCTTGGTTCCTGGGTAGACCGGCTGTCCACGGCCGGACTCCGTACATGGCCGCTGACGGCTGGGGTAGACCAGGTGTCCGCGCTCGGACTTAGTTCCTGAGGACGGAACCTGCGGGTAGACCTGCTGTCCGCGGCCGGCCTGTCCGGGGCCCTCCAAGTATCAAAAAGAGACCTTCACTCCAGTGCGGGTAAAGGCAGGGAGTAGCTAGGACTCTCGGTGTGTATTTGATTCATGAACCCCTGGGTAGACCGGCGGTCCGCGCCCTGGCTTGGTTCCCGGGTAGACCGGCTGTCCACGGCTGGACTTGGTACCTGGCCGCTGACGGCTGGGGTAGACCAGGTGTCCGCGCTCGGACTTAGTTCCTGACGACGGAACCTGCGGGTAGACCTGCTAACCGCGGCCGGCCTGTTTGGGGCCCTCCACGTATCAAAAAGAAGACCTTCACTCCAGTGCGGGTAAAGGCAGGGAGTAGCTAGGACTCTCTTTAACTGGGGGCGTATGTAGCTGGCTGCTGAGCCCGTGGCTAGACCTGTTCCCCCGCAGCCGGCCTGTCCGGGGCCCTCCAAGTATCAAAAAGGAGAGCTTCACTCCAGTGCGGGTAAAGGCAGGGAGTAGCTAGGACTCTCGGTGCGTATTTGATTCATGAACCCCTGGGTAGACCAGCTGTCCGCGCCCTGGCTTGGTTCCCGGGTAGACCGGCTGTCCACGGCTGGACTTGGTACCTGGCTTCTGACGGCTGGGGTAGACCAGGTGTCCGCGCTCGGACTTAGTTCCTGAGGACGGAACCTGCGGGTAGACCTGCTGTCCGCGGCCGGCCTGTTTGGGGCCCTCCACGTAACAAAAAGAAGACCTTCACTCCAGTGCGGGTAAAGGCAGGGAGTAGCTTGGACTCTCGGTGTGTATTTGATTCATGAACCCCTGGGTAGACCGGCTGTCCTCGCCCTGGCTTGTTTCTTGGGTAGACCGGCTGTCCACGGCCGGACTCCGTACCTGGCCGCTGACGGCTGGGGTAGACCAGGTGTCCGCGCTCGGACTTAGTTCCTGACGACGGAACCTGCGGGTAGACCTGCTGTCCGCGGCCGTCCTCTCCGGGGCCCTCCAAGTATCTAAAAGAGACCTTCACTCCAGTGCGGGTAAAGGCAGGGAGTAGCTAGGACTCTCGGTGTGTATTTGATTCATGAACCCCTGGGTAGACCGGCGGTCCGCGCCCTGGCTTGGTTCCCGGGTAGACCGGCTGTCCACGGCTGGACTTGGTACCTGGCCGCTGACGGCTGGGGTAGACCAGGTGTCCGCGCTCGGACTTAGTTCCTGACGACGGAACCTGCGGGTAGACCTGCTGTCCGCGGCCGGCCTGTTTGGGGCCCTCCACGTATCAAAAAGAAGACCTTCACTCCAGTGCGGGTAAAGGCAGGGAGTAGCTAGGACTCTCGGTGTGTATTTGATTCATGAACCCCTGGGTAGACCGGCGGTCTGCGCCCTGCCTTGGTTCCCGGATAGACCAGCTGTCCACGGCCGGACTCCGTACCTGGCCGCTGACGGCTGGGGTAGACCAGGTGTCCGCGCTCCGACTTAGTTCCTGACGACGGAACCTGCGGGTAGACGTGCTGTCCGCGGCCGTCCTGTCCGGGGCCCTCCAAGTATCAAAAAGAGACCTTCACTCCAGTGCGGGTAAAGGCAGGGAGTAGCTAGGACTCTCGGTGTGTATTTGATTCATGAACCCCTGGGTAGACCGGCGGTCCGCGCCCTGCCTTGGTTCCTGGGGAGACCGGCTGTCCACGGCCGGACTCCGTACCTGGCCGCTGACGGCTGGGGTAGACCAGGTGTCCGCGCTCCGACTTAGTTCCTGAGGACGGAACCTGCGGGTAGACCTGCTGTCCGCGGCCGTCCTCTCCGGGGCCCTCCAAGTATCAAAAAGAGACCTTCACTCCAGTGCGGGTAAAGGCAGGGAGTAGCTAGGACTCTCGGTGTGTATTTGATTCATGAACCCCTGGGTAGACCGGCGGTCCGCGCCCTGCCTTGGTTCCTGGGGAGACCGGCTGTCCACGGCCGGACTCCGTACCTGGCCGCTGACGGCTGGGGTAGACCAGGTGTCCGCGCTCGGACTTAGTTCCTGAGGACGGAACCTGCGGGTAGACCTGCTGTCCGCGGCCGGCCTGTCCGGGGCCCTCTAAGTATCAAAAAGAGACCTTCACTCCAGTGCGGGTAAAGGCAGGGAGTAGCTAGGACTCTCTTTAACTGGGGGCGTATGTAGCTGGCTGCTGAGCCCGTGGCTAGACCTGTTCCCCCGCAGCCGGCCTGTCCGGGGCCCTCCAAGTATCAAAAAGGAGACCTTCACTCCAGTGCGGGTAAAGGCAGGGAGTAGCTAGGACTCTCGGTGTGTATTTGATTCATGAACCCCTGGGTAGACCGGCTGTCCGCGCCCTGGCTTGTTTCTTGGGTAGACCGGCTGTCCACGGCCGGACTCCGTACATGGCCGCTGACGGCTGGGGTAGACCAGGTGTCCGCGCTCGGACTTAGTTCCTGACGACGGAACCTGCGGGTAGACCTGCTGTCCGCGGCCGGCCTGTCCGGGGCCCTCCAAGTATCTAAAAGAGACCTTCACTCCAGTGCGGGTAAAGGCAGGGAGTAGCTAGGACTCTCGGTGTGTATTTGATTCATGAACCCCTGGGTAGACCGGCGGTCCGCGCCCTGCCTTGGTTCCCGGGTAGACCGGCTGTCCACGGCCGGACTCCGTACCTGGCCGCTGACGGCTGGGGTAGACCAGGTGTCCGCGCTCGGACTTAGTTCCTGACGACGGAACCTGCGGGTAGACCTGCTGTCCGCGGCCGGCCTGTTTGGGGCCCTCCACGTATCAAAAAGAAGACCTTCACTCCAGTGCGGGTAAAGGCAGGGAGTAGCTAGGACTCTCTTTAACTGGGGGCGTACGTTGCTGGCTGCCGAGCCCGTGGCTAGACCTGTTCCCTCGCGGCCGGCCTGTCCGGGGCCCTCCAAGTATCAAAAAGGAGACCTTCACTCCAGTGCGGGTAAAGGCAGGGAGTAGCTAGGACTCTCGGTGTGTATTTGATTCATGAACCCCTGGGTAGACCGGCTGTCCTCGCCCTGGCTTGGTTCCCGGGTAGACCGGCTGTCCACGGCTGGACTTGGTACCTGGCTTCTGACGGCTGGGGTAGACCAGGTGTCCGCGCTCGGACTTAGTTCCTGACGACGGAACCTGCGGGTAGACCTGCTGTCCGCGGCCGTCCTGTCCGGGGCCCTCCAAGTATCAAAAAGAGA